>NC_041395.2:49779780-50009780 GCF_900747795.2 Erpetoichthys calabaricus | reverse complement strand
CGTTTAGTACTGTGGATGTGCGCACTTACATGTTCTGGAATGACCTAGGCATCCCACACAAGGCTTCACCCATTGTCAACAGTAAGGACTCCAGCATTCCACTATTTATAATTAGAAAACTGATAATTAGTGTATACAAAGATAAAAAGGCAGCAGTTTATCTGAAATTCATTGAGTATGACAAGCTTCAGCCATTCAGCCTTTTATTTTGTATAGTACCTTTATGGTGAAGATGAGTGTGAAATTCTTTGTAAATTGATGTTTTTACCTAAAACAAAACAAAGCAAATAGCAATTAAGATGTGTTAAAGATAATAACGAATGTTATTTCATGAGATGAATTAATACTTGTTACTGACTGAACTACAGTAATACTCCCAATTATAATAATAATACATGAAAACATGCCTCACCACTCCAGAGTCCTTGGTTCAAACCTCAAGCTCCATCACTGAGTGACGTTTGTACATTATCTCCACGCTTGTATGGATTTTTCTCCAAGTATTCCAGTCGTCCTTTCTTTAAGTCACAACCTCTTTGATCTTTTTACGGATGTGTTGACTCTTGGGATAAAAGACCAATCCCCCGGTGCATTCTTTTGGCTGATGGCATTTTGTTTTGTAGCACTAGAAAGCTGGAAGTGGAGAGGAAGCTGAAAGAATGGAGAAGGGCTTTGGAAGATAGAAAGCTGAAGATAAATAGGAAGAAGACGTAAGGTTTACTAATGACCAGGATTCTAGGGAGAGCTTTAGAAAAGAGTGGATACATTTAAATATCAACGATCAGTGGTAGCCCAAGATTAAGAACTGGATACAGAGATAACCCACAGAGTGCAATAGGGATGGAACAGATGGAAGAAAATATCAGGAGTGTTATGTGATGAAAGAATTAAGGCAAAGGTTAAAGCTAAGGTTTTTAAGGCAGTGTTAAGACCAGCAATGATGTATGGAGCTGAGATTTGGGCAGTAAATAAACTGGACATGGCAAAAATTAAAATGTCGATATGGACTTTTTGAGTTACAAAATGGACAGATTAAGAACGACAATCTGAGGTACAACGAAAGTGGGGGAGATGTCTAAGAAAGTACAGCAAAGCAGGCTGAAATGGCATCAACATGTGATGAGGAGAGACAATGAATTTGTGGGCTAAAGAGTGATGGGATTGGGAGTGCAATGGAAAAGAAAGCATGGGAGGCCAAAGTGGGTGGATAAACTGAAAGAAGATTTGAAGGAAGACAATTTGACTGAGGATGAGGTGCTGGATCAAGCAGTATAGAGAAGGTTGAGGCACATGAAGACTAAGAAGAAGTAGATTCCAGTCTTCCTGTCATATCCTAATGGCATGCAGGTTAGATAGACTGACAAATCTGCAATGGCCGCAGTGTGAATGAGAGTTTGTGTGTGCATAAGTGTGCTCTGTGATCGACTGCTAAATCCCATATAGACTTTGTGTCTGACTCTTTCCCAAGAAACCTTAAAACTACATCATTTGGACTGAAAATGTGAGGATGAAAGGCATGCTGTCCAGGGTTGGTTCCTGTCTTCAGATGGGCTCTGTGCTCTGCAATTTTGTATTGCCGTAGGTGGTTTAGAAAATGAATGAATAGCTAGATAACATATTTTACTTATAAGAAGACTTCCTGGTGATAAAGATGCTCAAGAGATATTCATGTGAGATTAATAAAAGCAAAAAAAAAAAAAAATAAATGATTAAGTGAAGATGTTAATAGAAATACATACAGCCAATATATTTCACAAAAAGCAAATTCAGACTTCCCCTTTGCCATTGTGTTGAAGATCATTGCATAGCAATGTGAATGAGTGCTTCACTGAAGCCTTGCCGTCTTGTTCTTCAGTGTATTAGAAGATAATGATCAGGTAATCAAGTTGCTTTAGAGAAGTATACAGATGCAAAATGTAATAATGGTCAAATTACAGCTGCATACATATATGAGCAAATAACCACAGTAATCTGCTGCATACCTTGCCTTGTCCATCTTGAAAAGGAAACACAATGATACTATTAAATATGATATATATGATGATCCAGCCACCCATTTTTTCAAAGCCAGTTTATGATTTTGTGGAACTGGAGTACAAACCAGACCTACGTAACATATTAGGGATTTTTTAGGGTGTACGCAAACACCCATGTGCAGTCAGTCTCACGCTATGTGTTCGAGCTCAGGGAGGAAATCACCCGGAAAACAAAAAACTCACATGAACATCACCCTGTGGAGACGGCCAACCCATTCTATATGCATGATAATTTTACTTTAAAAAAATGTAAAGAATTTACCTCATTTCTATAATTTCTTATCCTGTTTGACCCCTGGGTTTCTAATTGGGATATTTAGACAGCACATGGTTCAAAAGAGGATTATAGCAATGCATCTCTACAGATAGACAGAGCTGCCATAGTTCAGAATGCTCATGTACTATGATGGGTGAAGACTTATCCCTCAAGTGTCATTTGTTTACATCCACTGTGGTGATGTTAGAAGAAGGAATGTAGTGGATCTTGCATTAATTTTGAAGACAGTCTCCTTCCAAATGAGTGGGCAGCAGCGGTGGCTGTAGTGTGCATTTAAAGGTGCCAGTTTCTTCATAACCTGAAAGCATGTTGAAATGTTAAAAGACATTTGGGTGCAGAGCATGGAGGTGACACCGTGTCTTGCTAAAAGGCATTAATAATTACATACTTGATTCTTGCCTGACATTTGCACACCACTAATGCCTTTTTAGTATATCTTTAGCATTTTACCCTAAAATGCTTGAAATGGCAAATTTTTTTTATAATGGCTATTTGTTTCAGCAAAATCGCTAGCAGATTCTTGATTTGCTGGTAACTGTTAGTTTATGAAGGACTGCTTTCCCATTGTTGGCCTTATTGTTTATAACATATTAATTTTTACCAAATAACAAATATGATACAAAATTGCAAATACTAATCAACAGTGAAGAACACATGATATAGTTCATTAATAAGACGGGGAGCCAGAAATAGCTGTGTTCTTTGTTTCAGACACCTTTGCCTGTAGTGAAAACAATGGCAGAAATGCATTAGTAGGGGGTGTTGCAGGAAGCTTTGCTCATGTCAGTATGGCTTTAAGAAAAAGAAAGGCTCATAAAAGTTTTGTTAGGGCTCACTTACAGATTGCATGTGCTGTGGAATATGTTAAAGAAGTGTGGTATAAATTTAATTTTAATTGTTTTGTACACACGCCAGTGAAAAGGAACTGATTGGATACAGTTCACAGACAGTATATTAATGGGTTATTTTCATATGTTAATTGGTTCGCATAATCTTTCTCATTGCATGCTTTAGAAGTACCTGGCATTGACTACGAAGACTGAGGAAGGGAGGGGACAATTTACATAAAATCAGTTACTCTTAACATTAAATAATAATGTGAGTGTTAGCTAAAGGTGTGTTCAGTTAGCAGAAAGCACATTTTATAATTTATACACCAGCTGTTTCAGTGCTTTCTGGTCCATTTTCCTCCCTGCCTGCTTTTAATGAAATCTTGTTAGTGGAGAATTGACTGGGGTGAATTGAGATTTTAATCCCATTGACGTCCTTCTATGGAAAGACACGTCGGCGGGAACTTTTAATGGAAGGACTGTAATCAGAGGACACTTGTATTCAGCTCCCCGCAATAATGAATCTCATCAAATGTTAAAGCCTGCCAGTGTACGGAGGGTTAGAATTTCAAGGTTTTTGACCATCCTCATTTGAGGCATTCCTCTGGGAGTGTGTGATTACTCAAGTTTGCAGTTTATTGCCTCATCTTTCAATATCCAGTGAAGCACAAAATTCTCATCTAGGTTTGCTCTTTTTACTTAAAGAACAGGCCAATATAGACTGCAGAACTGCTGGCAACATCACAGGGATTTTTTTTTTATTTCATAATACTTACATTTTTTTTGTTTTAAAATGCCTTTCAATGACAGAAGAGGTATTATAATATTATTAGAATGTAGTATCTATATAGTAATAATTAACCTTTTTTATTATTCTTTAAATATTTAATAGTGTTTATTGAAATGTTGCTTTAAGAGTCTAGGATTTAGAACTACTGAGCATTATCTGAATTAGACGCCATCTCCCACTCCACTGCTTAACCTTTGTCTTCAAAAAGGAAAAGGTTACGGAGATGAAGAAAATTCTTTGACAGGCATTTTTTTGGGACAAACATTCAAATGCCAGCTGTCTACATAGATTTTGCACTATGAAAGTAAATATCATAAAAATGTACTTGGTTTGCAAAACTTGCTGATTGTAAACATACATTTGAAAAAAGTAAAATACAATGTATGAAAATTGTTAAATATATTGTAAGAGGAGGGGGCACATTTATAGTGTTTCTCCACACCTAGAATAATCGCAGGGATACCAAATCTATGTGAAAATAGCATGTGTATTACAGATAATTAACATAAAGAAGGGATGATGAAGGAAAATGCCGTACGACAAAGCCTTAATGGGTCTACCACAATGGATGGCTGTCCATCTTGCTCACCTTAAAGTACCACACAGCACCCCCTTAACGTTCTATCTCTCACTCTCATTCTCTAATTCTCTCTATCAAACTCAGCTTCTCTGCCTGTTGTCCAAGCTCTTTTCCCTATATTCTTTACTCAAAGAGCTTTTTGCTTGAGACAACCTTAAATCACATCCCATGGTCATTTTCACTTAAGCCAAGAATCACTTCCAGGTTCAGAGGTGGTTCCATATAGTCTCAAGCCCCAGAGATCACTGCAGCTTTGAGCCTTCTGTAGGCCTTAGTCTCCCGGGTGGCTTCTAGACTGCCTCAGTTAAAATGGCCACACTACTTCCAGTAACTGGTGCTGCCTCATATCCCACCTTTAAAATGGCAACATGGGCTCCACTTCTGACTCATCATTATGTGCTTCTCCCTTATATTGACTAAAGAGGTACTATACAGAAACAGAAAATGAGAAGGAGATAATAAAGATAAAATAATAATGTTTTAATAATAATAATTAATTGCATATATATAATGCACTTTTGTCACTACACAAAGTGCTTAACAGACTAAGGAGGACCACTTCAACTACACCAATGCGTAGTACCCACCTGGATGATGAGATGGCACCCATTATTGTAGCAGTACACTCACCACACGTTAGCTATTAGGTGGTGAAGGTATGAGAGAGACAGCTAAATAGAAACAGGGCATGATTAGGGGGCCAGAATGGATACGGCTGTGGTGGGCATTTAGCCAGGATATCGGGGTGCACCCTTCTCTTTTCGAAAGATATCCAAGGCTCTTTAATGACCACAGAGAGTCAGGATCTCAGTTTTACGTCTCATATGAAGGACAGTGCCATATTTAGAGATCAGTATTTGGATCCACACACAGACCACAGGGTAAGTGCCCCCTGATGGCCCCACCAACACCTCTTCCAGCAGTAGCTCAAGCTTTTTGTAGATGGTCTCCCATCCAAGTACTGGCTGGGTCCAAACATGCTTAGCTTCAGGTGGATGATATGTTCTGAAACGCAAATGGGGGCTTTAATTAGAGAGAACCTGATTCCTTAACCCAAATCAGAGCATAAAGAGAAGATAACTAGAAGTCTGTAAATATGTAGAATGTAATAATCACACACATTTTTTTAAATAAAGTATCCACAAAGCTGGGCAAAGGAATATACTCATTTAATTATAGCTGTTTGGAGGAGTAGTGGGTTGCACAAAAATGAGTTAAAAGATTTTTTTTCTTCTAACCACATGTAAAGAAGAGGGTTCAAGAGCATGGGAGTCCATGCTGTTGTGAAACATGTTTGGAAGTGATCGCTGACCTCAGGTAGTAGGTGTGTCTATATACTGCTGGATCTTGAAGGAGTTGGATATATAGTGATGTGGCAGAAGTGACCTGATGAATGGACCTAGCCAAATTGTTGTGAACCTAAAAGAGGACATCAGCATTGGTATGATGATTGGTTGGTTTTCCTTGAGTTTCCTTGAGTGTTCTGTTGCAAGGGGATTTGGCCTGTAACTGAGGTGAACTTATTCTCCATTAAGTACTACTTCAGTTTTAAGGTGGCCTCTTTAATGAAGAGGGCCCCACTTTCTGCTGCAGCATACCTTGTCTTTTGGTCGAGCAGTTTCCGGCTTGGGTACAATACATGATACTCAGTACCATCAACATTTGACTCAACACGACATCAGTCTGTTTCATAATGTTGTGCAAGATAAAGGAGGTTAGTCCCAGCTTTGGATCAACAACTTCTGCCACTCACAAATAATTTCTTTCATTTGCTTCTTTTGGACAAGATCAAACGTATTTCCAAAGTTAAATGATTCATAATCCACAAAGATAACGAGGGCATTCATCACCATAGATTCACATGATATAGTTCAGAACATAATTTACCAGACCTTTTCTCTCTTTAACCTCATAAAGTTTATGCCTGTAAGTGGCAATTTTCAAGTGAACTAATACCATTACACAAACCCCTGACTAGAATACACAGATCACTTTTATCCAATCGTATCAGTAAGCCTGTGTCTGCTGTGCTGTGTTGAGGTGTTCCTGGACAGATTTTCTTAAATTGTTCGTGCATTATATTATTTCTATAGAATTCTTGGTCTTCCCAGTCTTCCTTGATTACATCCAAAATCCCCTTAAGGTTTAAGGCACCTTTCTATAAGGAAAAAGTACAAGAGGGATAAATTAATCCCAATCTCTTCTGTCTTCATAGACTACTTTCTTCTACATCTGTTACAACATTTGATTGAAACATTCCACCATATCATTTGTTTGGGGTTTGCACATAGATGTTTTCATATGTATTATATGGAGAAGTTTCATGACTTCTTTAAATAATTTGAACATAGAGGGTTATCACTGATCCATGAGGATTTCATTGTTAACACTAATCACACAAACACCCATATTAATTTCCCGGCAATGATTTTGGAGGTAGCCTTTCTCAATGAGATGGCCTCTAGAATAAATGCTGAAGTAATGGAGAAGTCTTTCCACCATGTCTGAGTCTAGTTTTGGGGTTGTTCCATTGGAGGAGGTTGAGGGACCAGTGATCTTAGTCTTTCTTTGGGCTTTTCTGTACTCATAGTGGTGTGATGTTGCAGTATTACGTCAATCAGTTCCTCTGCGTCTATGCTAGTCTATTGGTGGATCAACCTGGTGAGCGCTTATGGCAAAGCATTAACTAAGAAATTGTGGGGTTTGATGTGGACCTGGAGGTTGTGGCACCTGACATCATTGGCACAAGGAGTTCACCTGTAACAATCTTTCCTAATTCAAGTTGGAGGATACTCAAATAAAAAAACAACCTTCATGCACATATTATTTTTGCTGTTTAGATTTCTTAACTTTTGCTTTGATTTTCTTCTCTATCATTCTTGCTTAATGATTTGGCTTAGTAGAATGACAGGACTGAGTTTCTAGTTTTGAATCTCTGTTCATCTTACATTCCCTCTTCTGGACATCCCTTTAAACTCTGGTTGCTTTTTCTGTGAGGCTTAACATGCTATGCCTCCACGTCTGTCTGCACTTGACAATGTCACATCAGCGGCTTCCTCAAAAAATAACTCTGTTGCCGATATCTAAATTGACATTTACCGCTTCAGCATTCTCTACCCTTCTGATACAATTTTCTTATACTCTCATACTTGAACAAAACTACTACCTGAGGTAGACCCTTTCAATACTGAGCACCTGAACTTTGAAATGAGCTGCCTGTCAATATGATGTCCAATGATTTACAGACCTCAGGGACCCATGGCAAACTCATTCGTTGTAGTATATGTATATAAAAAACTAAACTGTTTTTTAGTTTTAATTATGGTAATCACTGTGAATAATCATTTATAATTCTTTCTTTTTTAAATTCATGCAATGGCACTCAGGATCACTGTTTCATTGACCAATTTACTATTCCTCATCTTTGAACTAGACCTCAGAGTTAAAAGAGACAAATGCCATCTCCATCACCTTCATAAGTCCATTTTATGACTCTAATAAGATCATCTGAAACACCCTGCACTTTTATTACATTATAGAATATACTTTGGCAGCCAGTTAGCCTAAGTCAGTTATAGTTTGAGTTTGTCTCTTCCAAAAGACCACATGCATTTATTTTCTCTGTAATCCACAGAGTTTTGTTTTACTCTTCTTCATTTCCAACTGGACTTAACTTATCTTGCTTTAGTTTGTTTTGTATATCATTACAATTTTTTTGCTTCTAAAATAATTATGAGCCCTAAGAAATTCAAAAAAACTGGGAAGCACATTCAAGATGGCACCGACAATGCAATTAGTCATAAAAAGTGCAGTGAAACAAAGTACTGAGACACACAGTTGAAGCAGAAATACTAAAATGTATCAGAATGAGACATTGGAGCAATTTAGCCACCAGGTAACCAAATGAACTGAATGGCCTCCTATTATTTGTCATTTTTCTTAAGTTCTTACAAAATAGCATCAATCCATCCAAACCTTTTCTGAATCCACTTTGTCCAGTTCAGGGTTGTGATGATAGTAAACTATATATGCTTAGATTTTTATGTGTAATAATATAATGTTAAGTATACAGTGCCTATAAAAAGAAGTCACACCCTTGGAAGTTTTTACATTTTCTTGTGATAGAACACTGAATCACTGTGGATTTAATTTAGCTTTTTTTGACAATGATCAGAAAACAAATACTGTTTAATGTAGGCACACATGCAGGCTTAGGGATCTTCCACAGGGCTGAGGTAAGCCACGTGATACCACAGCCAGGCAGGAGGGGCCACTGCTGCTAACTGAATCTCTCGCTTCCACTACAATGGGGACCTGACGCCTGGAGATGATGGCTAGCTCCGCCCCAGTGGGCATAGGAAGCACCGACCCTTCCAATATAAACCGGACGTCCAGAAACAGATAATGTCTTATGAGCTGCCCGAGAGCCTGAGATAACTTTGTGTCGAAGTGCAAGGAGCACAAGCTTTCATTTTTGTTTCTGTACATCCTGAGGAACTTTGTTCATTTTGAACTATTGACTTTGATTTCAAAGGGGAGTAACCAGGTTGGCACACTAAAGATTTACGAAGCCTCCAATATTCTTCAATTTACAATGTCAAGTGAAAACAGACCCCTGCAAAGTGTTTTAAATTAATTACAAATATAAAACACAAAACAAGTTTCCCAAAAAGTAATTACTTTATTTTAGAATAAGAGATGAACACATTCCTATTTTTATTCGGCATAAAGTTGTTCATGAGTCTGTACTTTAGTGTCACAGTTTCAGTGACTGTCCTTGAGTTTTATTGAAGAATTTCTTGATTTTTTAAAATGTAAAATTAGTCTCTTTATCATAATGTCCCTAAAGAAAAAAACTCTTGTCTTAAAGCATGCCAAGGTTATGTCAATCTGACCATATAAAATCTTTTAGAAGGCCTTAGAGAAAAGCACTTCTAACAAATGAGAATAAAATTTTGCTTAATCTTTCATTTCTTTTGATTGATGTTATTAAATTAATTTTCATTTCACAGAAAAGTTACAGGTTTACCTTGAACAAGCCTGAAATTCATACAAAATTTTTAAACAATGTCATGCAGTACCAAATATTCAAATATTCATGAAGAAACCTGACAAAGAGCAGAATTCAGGGCATTTGTGTAATGATGACAAGGCATCCAGGTGCAGGGCACCCCATCACTATGACATTACAATACAACACAATACAAAACATTTATTTTTGTAAAGCCCAAAATCACACAAGAAGTGCCGCAATTGGCTTTAACAGGCCCTGCCACTTGACAGCCCCCCAGCCGTGACTCTCTAAGAAGACAAGAAAAAACTCCCAAAACAACCCTTGTAGGGAAAAAATGGAAGAAACCTTGGGAAAGGCAGTTCAAAGAGAGACCCCTTTCCAGGTAGGTTGGGTGTGCAGTTGGTGTCAAAAAGAAGGGGGTCAATACAATACAATACACAGAACAGAACACAAGACAGTATAAAAATAATAATATTACAAGTACGGAACAGAATTCAACAGTAGATGATATCACATAATATGATTTGGATTTATTTAGAGTCCTGGAGACCTCAGCCATCAAGCTGCCTCCATCAATTGGCCATTCCACAGCTGAGACAGCGCTGGGCCAGCCAATCCGATGAAAGGACTCCTCTACCTGACAATTCCTGTGATCCTCCATCACAGATGACTTTACCTTAGGAAGGCAAAACAACTTGGCAGGTGGGCCGTGGCACCAAGTGCCACATTTGAGTTCCAAGAAGAGAAACAGAATAGGTGAGAGTTAGTAACAAATTATAACTATCATGTTACTTATGTTTTAGTGCTAATGACCAACAACAGTGATGCAGTCTGTACAGTTAATCAGCAGCTCTAGTCAGGATATGCTAAACTGAAGTAGTGAGTTTTCAGCCGAGATTTAAAAGCTGAGACCGAAGGGGCATCTCTTATAGTAGCAGGCACACCATTCCACAGTTTAGGGGCCCTGTAACTAAAAGCTCAACCTCCCACTGTTATTTTATTAATTCTTGGAATCATAAGCAGACCGGCATCGTGAGATCTTAATGAGCGTTCTGGTTTGTAAGTCATGATAAGTTCAGACAAGTAAGCCGGACCTTGACCATTTAAGGCTTTATATGTTTAATTATGTTGTTGGACTTAAGTGCAGCATTTGACACCATCGACCATTCTATTTTACTGCACAGGCTAGAAAATGATGTTGGGCTTACAGGCACAGTACTCACTTGGTTTAGTTCTTATTTATCAAATCGATTCCAATATGTACAGAAATGTGCTCCATGGTGACCGTGGTGAAAGTGGCTCCATGTTTCTTGACTTTGCAAAAAATCAGGGGCTGTGAATTTCTGGATCTTGGTTCCAGCGCCCAGAACCGCATCGTTGGACTTGGTACTCCAATACTGGTGGTGCGGTGAAGGAGATCGATCACATCCTTGTGGGCAGACGCTGGAGGCTCTTGCAAAACTGCAGGGTCTACAGAAGTGCCCAGTTTGTGACTTCTGACCACAGACTTGTTGTTGCTACTCTTAGGATCCAGCTTAGGTCCAGCAGGTTACCACCTACTAGGAAAATTAGCTCAGACTTGGCCAGACTCCAAGACTAAGCTGTTTCTAATGAGTTTGCATGCAGTTTGTGTGAGGAACTTGCAGATTTGGGTGTGACTGCCGATCCTAATGTGATGTGGGAGACCTTCCGTGACAAGACCCTGAAGGTTGCTGAGGGTTGTATTGGTGTTACCGGTGTTCCCAGAAGGAGGTGTTTCATCTGGCAGGACACCCTGGATATCATCGAGAGGAGTCGCAGCATACAGCTCAATGGCAACTCTGGTCTGTACCGGGAAATGAGAAGGATGGCTGTGAGGGTACTAAGGGCAGATAAAGAAGCGTTTGTTAGAGGAATCTGTGAGCAAGTGACACACCATCTGTGGTCTAGCGACCCACGTCCTGCTTACAGAGGAATCAAAGAATTACACACATCCGAATCTGTTCTTCTGAGAGTCGCGATCAGGCTGGCTGATGGAACGATCCTTACAGGTGACACTGCAGTTGTGATCCTCTGGGCTGGCTACTTTGAGCAGTTGTCCAAAGCTGATCCTCCAGCTAGGACGTTTGATATCTCTGGGTCCACGGTTCTTGAGGCTTATCCTCCAATTAGCTGTGAACCACCCAATCTCACTGAGATTGCACAGGTGGTGAACCAGCTGAGGGGAGGAATGGCTGCAGGGATCTGTGGTATCCCGGGTGAAGTTCTTCAGGTAATAAGGCTGTCCTCCTGGCATTGCAAGCAATCTTTGCTTCCGTTTGGGAGGCTGGCATCATCCCAACTGACTGGAAAACAGGACTTGGTGTCCCTATCTGGAAAGGGATGATCGCCTGGATTGTGGCAACTACAGGGGGATAACACTACTCTCTGTGCCAGGTAAGGTCCATGCTAGGGTCGTCCTCAAAAGGATCCGTGATCACTTACCAGAGACCGGAACAGTCTGGTTTTATGCCTAAGAAGTCTACCATGGACCGCATCCTGGCAGTGAGGGTTCTCATGGAGCGCAAACGCAAATATCGGCAGAAGTTTCTTTGCAGCCTTTGTCAATTTTCGTAAAGTGTTCGACTCAGTTGATCAAGCTGCCCTGTGAGACATCCTGAGGGCTCGCGGGATCCCCTTAAGGTTGCTGGATATCATGGCCGTCCTATACACTGGTGCTGTGAGTGCTGTGCAGAGTGGCGGCAGAACCTCTGTGTTTTTCCCAGTTGATTCTGGGGTTCATCAAGGGTGTGTTCTTGATCCTACTCTGTTCAATGCTTGTATGGACTGGGTGTTGGGCAAGGTTGTGGGTTCCAGCGGCTGTGGGGCATCTGTTGGTGAAGAAAGATTCACGGATCTTGACTTTGCTGACGATGCTGTGATCTTCGCGGAGTCAATGGAGGCTCTGATCAGTGCGCTCGAGAGACTGAGCGAGGAGTCTGACTGTCTGGGCTTGCGAGTGTCCTGGATAAAAACCAAGATCCAGGCCTTTAATGACCTCTTGGGCACAGCCATCAGCGGTGTGTCTGTCTGCGGAGAGAGTGTCGACTTTGTCGAGAGTTTTACTTACCTTGGCAGTGACATTCATGTCTCTGGTGACTCTTCCTATGAAGTCAGTAGACGGATTGGGAGAGCATGGGGGGTCATGAGGTTGCTGGAAAGGGGTGTGTGGCGCTCCCAATATCTATGTAAAAGGACGAAGGTCCAAGTCTTTAGAGTCCTGGTGCTTCCTGTTTTGCTATATGGTTGTGAGACATGGACGCTATCCAGTGACCTGAGACGAAGACTGGACTCCTTTGGTACTGTGTCTCTCCGGAAAATCCTTGGGTACCGTTGGTTTGACTTTGTGTCGAATGAGCGGTTGCTCATGGAGTCCCGAATGAGGCAATTTACCTGCATTGTGAGGGAGCATCAGTTACGGCACTACGGCCATGCGGCGCGTTTCCCCGAGGGTGATCCGGCTTGTAAGATCCTCATTGTTGGGGACCTGAGTGGCTGGACCAGGCCAAGGAGACACCCATGTAACACCTGGCTGCAGCCAATAGAGGGTTATTTCTGGAGGGTGGGACTGGACCGCGTGTCTGCATGGGAGGTTGATAACCAGGACCCTGAGTGGTTTCGTCGTGTGGTGGGTGGGGCAACGCACTGTACCAATGCATGCTCCCCAACTTGACTCGTTTTAACTTTAGTATGCTCCCTTATGCAACATTCTTCATTCACATAGATGGCAAGTCCCTCTCCTGTCTTTTTTTCCACACCAAACTAGGTCTCTGTCTGCTCGAATAAGATGAAATCTGTCCAGCATTAAAACAGTATTACATATATCACGTTTAAGCCAGCTCTCCGTACAGCACTATATACCACTGTACTTCTATGCTCCATGGCCCACTATAAGCGCAGACAGTTCATCCATCTTATTTGACAACAATTAAGCAATGCCCATTACAATAGATGGTAGAGCAGTTCTAAATCCTTTTCTCTTTGCTCCTACTCTCATGCTGGCACATCGCCCTCTCCGTCTTTGGACAAACAGCTCCTGTGGTAAAGTGTAATTGAGCTGCTTAGGCGCTCTGATCGCTGTCAAAGCCGATTTCGTGAGTATTTAATACATCCTGCTTTCATTTTCTCAGTGTCTCTTACTGTTTCAGGTGTTGCAGTCATAAGGCAGCATTTGGGTCATTTTCATGACTCCATCCATTTTTCTCAGCCCATTTGATGTGCAGTCAAGACAAGCCAGCACCTGGGTTTGCGTGCATTGCCATTTGTTGGTATATTTAAGATCCATTCATCTGATTTCTAGTAGCTACTATCAGTGACAAGCCAGAAGCCAGATCAACTCTAATTTTAAATAAGACTAGTAACTAGTAAATCATTTTAGAAACAATAGAAAAGCAGTGAATAATACAGAGCTTCTGTAAAAAGGCTGTTGCTTGTATAGTACCCGGAAGTAGGTGAAGAGTAAGGAAGAAAAGCACCAGGGCTTTAAAAAGAGACATGCCCCGATTGTAACTTTTTGGTTTTAGCTTTTATGGAATTTATTTATTCATTTATTGTGGATTCTCTCTCCCACTTGAAGAGCACTGGGTTTATGGAAATTTTTATTTGAAATATTTAAAGAAACTGCACTGCACTTTATTGTTGGACACTTTTGATGAGTAAGTCAGTCAGTCAACTTTCCATTATATACTGTATGTACTATGCATCAATCAGCAACAAAATTAAAAACACTTGCCTAATATTGTGTAAGTTCCCCTCGTGCCAACAAAACATCTCTGAACCCTCAAGGCATGGATTCTCAAGACCTTAGAAGTTGTCCTGTGGTATCTACCAACAAGACTTTAGCAGCAGATCCTTTAGGTTGAGGTGAAGCCTCTATGAACTAGACTTTTTTTTTCACCATGTCCCACAGATGCTCAGTCGGATTCAGATCTTGGGAATTTGGAGGTCAAGTCGACATCTTCAGTTCTTTGTCGTGTTCCTCAACTCATTCATGAACAACTTTTGCAGAGTGGTAGGATGCATTATCCTGTTGAAAGAGGCCATTGTCATGAAGGGGTGTATGTGGTCTGCAACAATCTTTAGGTAGTTGGTATATATCAAAGTAACATCCACATGAATGTCAAGACCCCAGGTTTCCCAACAGAACATTGCCCAGAGCATCACACAGCCTCCACCGGGTTGCCTTCTTACCAGAGTGCATCCTGCTACCATCTCTTCCCCAGGTAAATGATGCACACAAACTTAGCTATCCTCTTGATCTAAAAGAAAATGTGATTCCTCAGACCAGGCAACCTATTTCCATTGCTCTGTGGTCCAGTTCAGGCACTGACATAACCATTGTAAGTGCTTTTTGTGGTGGACAGGGGTCAGCATGGGCACTGACTGGTCTGCGGCTTTGCAGCCAATATACAGGAAGCTGTGATGCATGTGTGTTTAGACACCTTTCTCTCATGGCCAACATTAAGTGTTTTCAGCGATTTGTGCTACAGTAGCTCCACTGTGGGATTGGACCAGACAGGCAAGCCTTGGGAACCCATGACCCTGTTGCCAGTTTACCAGATGTCCTTCCTTCAACCACTTTTGGTAGGTACTAACCACTGCATAACAGGAACACTCCACAAGACCTGCTGATTTGGAGATGCTCTGAACCAGTAGTCTAGCCATCACAATTCGGCCCTTGTCAAAGTCACTCAGATCCTTACA
The DNA here is from genome assembly GCF_900747795.2 of Erpetoichthys calabaricus. Classification (NCBI taxonomy): domain Eukaryota; kingdom Metazoa; phylum Chordata; class Cladistia; order Polypteriformes; family Polypteridae; genus Erpetoichthys; species Erpetoichthys calabaricus. Next base: position 49,994,532 of record NC_041395.2, on the reverse strand, counting down.
TTTGCTCATTTTTCCTGTTTCCAACACATCACCTTCAAGAACTGACTGTTCATTTGCTGCCTAATATATCTCACCCTTTTACAGATGCCACTGTAATAAGATAATCAATGTAATTCACCTCACCTGTCAGTGATTTTAATGTTGTGCCTGTTGGTGTATATGTTGGTGTATATAAGAACCTTTAAAACATTTTTTTCCAGAGCAGGCCATTCAGGCCAACAAAACTAGAAATTCAATCTAATTTCTAAATAAATAAGAGTATGCAAACCAAAACTGTAATATATAGTGTTTTGCCCATTCTAATGCTTTGTATGCCATTGGCAGTTCGGATTAGTAGGGTAAATGCATTAACAAGCAGATGTACTATACCTAATAAAGTGGACTGTGAGTATTATGCACATGCCCCTTAAATTACATCATCTATTATTTTTATTGTACGAGTCTTATTTTCCCATTGTATATTTTTAAAGGCCTCAAAAATGTGTGCCATGGTGTACTTTAAAAAGTTTTTATTGTAAATTTAAAAAAGACAACTCTTCTCTCAGACTCCTTATTATATTATGGATTCAGCTTTCCAGGACTCATTAGACTTTGTTTGGTGATTTTAAATTGGACCAATGTGACTACCGTACATACTCACATATAAGTCAGGTCTTGAAACCTGAAAAATCGATCATAAAATCAGACCCCGAATTATACGCCTGTTCAAAAATGCGACACTTCATTTTTTTTTTAAACATCTTCTTGCCTCCTTCAATGTCGCATCAGTTTCTCAGACGCATTTTGATGCAGGGGCGGCACGGTGGCGCAGTGGGTAGCGCTGCTGCCTCGCAGTTGGGAGATCTGGGGACCCGGGTTCGCTTCCCGGGTCCGCCCTGCGTGGAGTTTGCATGTTCTCCCCGTGTCTGCGTGGGTTTCCTCCGGGCGCTCCGGTTTCCTCCCACAGTCCAAAGACATGCCGGTTAGGTGGATTGGCGATTCTAAATTGGCCCTAGTGTGTGCTTGGTGTGTGGATGTGTTTGTGTGTTTCCTGTGGTGGGTTGGCACCCTGCCCAGGATTGGTTCCCTGCCTTGTGCCCTGTGTTGGCTGGGATTGGCTCCAGCAGACCCCCGTGACCCTGTGTTCGGATTCAACGGGTTGGAAAATGGATGGATGGATGGATGGATTTTGATGCAGCAGCACAGTTAACAATTTCTTTTGCTACTTCAACGATGTTTAATTTAGGATGTTTAGGGCGGAGTAGTGGCTCTGAGGCTAAGGATCTGCGCTGGCATACAGAAGGTTGCCGGTTCAAATCCCCGTCACTGCCAAAAGAGATCCTACTCTGCTGGGCCCTTGAGCAAGACCCTTAACCTGTAATTGCTCCAGGGGCGCTGTACAATGGCTGACCCTGCGCTCTGACCCCAAGGGGTATGTGAAAACTAACAAATTCCTAATACAAGAAATTGTATAAGGCAAAATAAAGAACAAAAAAAAAACAAAAAAAAAAAAATTTAAAACCAGCTTCATATTTTCTTCTGATCGAACGCTCCATCGTAGATAAGGGATGGTTCTTATGATAAAGGTGTATAAGGGTGTGAGATACAAAAAACACAAATTAGTGCAAACTTGCTTCAGAATAGTTTGGGCATTACTGTGTGGTCATGTAGGCACAGGAGAGAGAGAGAGAGAGAGAGAGAGAGAGGTTAGGAACACGCGCTGATACAGTACATTGCACCCACATAGTAAAAAAAGGCAGTGTGCCCCGTGGTTACTCTCTCAGGTGGGTGTTAGCATATTATAATCCCTTGTACCAATAGCGTGTGTTTTCCACATTCAACTTATATAATACAATACAATACAGTTTATTTTTTGTATAGCCCAAAATCACACAAGAAGTGCCGGAATGGGCTTTAACAGGCCCTGCCTCTTGACAGCCCCCCAGCCTTGACTCTCTAAGAAGACAAGAAAAAACCATTGTAGGGAAAAAATGGAAGAAACCTTTGGAAAGGCTGTTCAAAGACCCCTATCCATGTAGGTTGGGCGTGCAGTGGATGTCAAAAAAAAGGGGGTGAATACAATACAGAGAAGTGGGTCAATACAATACAACTTATACGACCAACATTATAAAATACCAGAAATGATACTTTAAAATCAAGTCCCGACTTATCCGCGGGAGAACTTATCCGCGAGTATATATGGTATACACATGAGCAAGCAATGCAAAGCACTGGTACCCTTTTCATACAACTTCTCTGCATGTACCCAGTACTTCCAGCTTAGGTATCAGCCCTCCATGATACTGAATGGGATTAATCAAGTTGGATAATGTTACGTTATGCTATGTAACTCTGATATATAACTTTGGCAATCCCTGATTACACATAATAATATAAGGCAAATCTGTACAAGTATACATGTTGGGACCAGTAGGGCAAGTCGTAGACCTCCAAACCTTGGGCACAACCACAAAGACACAAGTTCTGGGTTCAGACTAGTGCTCATTTTCCTTATCCTTTCTTTTGTTTGTCATTGACTCCTTCCTAGATGAGCATTGTCTCTTCCGATTCCAATTTGCCTGGGTGAGGTGGAGCAGCTTCCATTATGCTAGGCCAGGGAGTACTTCCAGTGCCACGATACTGCACCAAGGAAGCATTTCCAGCTCAGGTGGAACTGTCCTTACACCAGGAATCCTCCTCCTCCCCACAGCTCCCCCGACAGTGCCAAAGAAATCCAGCAGGGCCACCCATTGGAACTACAACTCCCATGCAGCACTGCAGGTATGCACATAAGAGAACCACCACAGAAATGCTGCTACCCATTGTTTTGGGGGAGTGAATGACCCTCAGAATCAGATCATCCAGTTTAATATGCCACCTGGCAAGGGGCAAATCCACAAACCCAGCTGGAACGCCCATCCATCCACGGGAGCCATTGATTATAAGACTCCTTCAGAATATATGCATAAAGTGCCTTCAGAAAGTATTCATACCCCTTAACTTTTTACATATTTTGTTATGTTGCAGTCTTACGCTAAAATCACGTAAATTCATTTTTCTTTGATCAAGCAACACTCAATACCATAGAATGACAAAGCAAAGACAAGATTATAGAAAGTTTTGCAATTTTATTAAAAATAATAAACTGAAATATCCAGTTGACATAAATATTGAGACCCTTTACTCAGTACTTCATTGAAGCACTTTTGGCAGAGATTATACCCTGGAGTCTTCTTGGGCATGCTCAACAAACTTATTTCAATGTGATATTTCAGTGTTTTATTTTTAATAAATTAACAAAAAATCTTAAAATCCTGTTTTTTCTTTGTCATTCTGGGGTTCTGAGTGTTGGTTGATGTGGGGAGAAAATAATTCAAATGATTTTAGTCCAAGGTTAAAACAGCAAAATACGAAAAAAGTGAATGGGTCCTGCTTTGTGATTGATTCTGGCAGAAGACTACACTTCCTCATAGCCTCCTAATGGAAGATGTATTTTTAGAAAATGAACAGTGTGACCACTAGGGGGCATTGCAGCTCCCCAAACCCCAGACACAACTGCAGAGACAAAAGTCCCGGTATAATAAACAGGTTTATTTTCACAAATGCCTTTTGAAAAGGATTAAATAGTGGCATAAACACAACACAAAACTTCTCTCTTCCTCTCTTTCTTTTTTCTCCTCCACAACCAACTCCAATTTGCCTTCGACTTCTTTTATGTTGGACCCGGGGGCACTTTTGGTGCAAGTGCATAGACCGACTGGAAGTCCCATAAAGTATGGATGATGAATCCCTGTAGCAACCACCGTGAAGCACCAACGGAACCCGACAAGGCTGCCCTACTGGACTATAGTTCCCAGCATTCCTTTGCTGGTGTCCGTACAGGTAGTGTCGCTTAGGGAGGCTGCTCCTAGCATGTTGAAAGAGCATGTACTCCTGCCAGGTTGTCTCCCCGACCCTCCACTTCGCTGGCCTCCTGGCCGGGTATTGTTCCTTGATCCTACTTTGCCAGGATGCCAGTGCACCAGTGTCACACTGACATCTTCTACCCTGTTTCTTGTGCCATTGAAGGGCTGACCTCCCATCCATGTGTGCCATCCATCACAACAGACAGAGTATTGCCTTCTTTGTTGATAGTGTTGAGTTTTCATGAAAACATCTATTTTTAATATTTATTTATTATTTTGGAATGGCAAAGTTACTTAGCGGGTAGCACATGTGTGGACCCTGTTCTAGTTTTTTTGGTGTCAAGTTTGGATGTTCTTACTCTGTCAGTGTGGGTTTTCAATGGATACTCCAGTTAGACTGAATGACTGGTCTGGGTTCAGGTATGCCCAACTCTGCTCTATGATGGATTGGCATCCTTCCCAATGTTAGTTCTTGCTGGTGTGGGCTCCAGCCATTTTAGAACACTATATTAAAAAAAGCAGGTTTGCTAAAAAAATTGATCTATTATTTTTTAGGTCCTAAATCATATGTTCTTAAGGTTATTTATAAACTGTTTAATAAAATAGAAAGTAGATTTCAATTATTGGAGAAGACAAAATAATATTTTATCCATCTTAATAAAAGAATATGTGTGTTTGTCTGTGCATCCGTTCAGTTGCTATGTCTACTTCATTCCAAAAGATGGGGCATCAGAAACATATTCAGTAATACACTGAATTACATTTGTCATTTCAATAGATGACGCATCACAAACATTAAAACTGATTTTATGAATCTCATACCAAATACCATAGAACAGTAACATTAGTATTGTATGGTGCACTGCAAACGCTAAAGCTGAGGTCAATGTTGATTACTTCGATTTCAACCCCCACTGCTAGTTCAACTACAGTATAATCTACTGTAGAGCAGTGGTTCTTAAACTTCTTATGACGCAATTTTGCCTTTTATGTGTCTTCACAACCCACAATCACCACAGAACTTCATACTGGGGATCTATTCTTCTTGTAGAATTGATGGCAATCATCGTCCCTCTTGGAGAATCACCAACAATCATCATCCCAGGCTTGGCAAGTTCCCCTTGCCCATGGCAACCCATGGCAAGGCATTCCACAAAACGTTCCTATTTGGCACTATTGTGATTTATGACTCGGCACACATCCAAGTTCAGACATCACACAACTCATAGTATTAAAAACACTGATCTAGAGGATCTCTGAATTGTGCATAAGCAACCCTATTCGCAAAATGTGGTGAACATGTTAAAGAAGGCATGTCTTCTTGTGGAGCAAAGCAGGTGTGAAATGCTCAAGCTTAAAATAACACTGCCACAATGGTTGACCACTTCCCCGTTGATTTGAAAAAACATAAATTATCAATTGCCATATTAAGCACAGTGCACTGCAATGTTATTATATTTCAAAATATAGAAATTTAAGTGTATAAAGTTTCTCATGGACTCACAATGCATGCTTTAACTCTTGATAAATCTTCAGAAAAATATATAAATGTTGTAGAGAAAATTAATTGTAGATTGTAAATTGTCAGGCTGTTATTAGGGCAGTGACAAAATGAAAATAAGAACCTAAGTTAGGCTTAGCGGATATTTAAGAGGAGTGTGATTCATGGCCTTTTATATAATCAGAGTTCTAGGATGTCAGCTAAGACATCTGAGCAGCTCTTGAGAAGAATGAGCTTTCAAAGCTTTACGTACCCCACCCACCCACCTTTCATTTTGATTTCCAGCATGTCACAACTGTGCTAGATCTGTCTTAGCATGCTCAGATGATTAGCAGTACCACTGTTAGCTTCCCCAAGGGAGTCCACTGAGGAGTGGGTACGACAGAAGTAACTCCACACCATGTAGATTTCTTTAGCCCATTGACACTGTAGACCTCTCTTTATTAACAGCTCTTTTGTAATGTAATGAGCAGTCACCATAAATGCTCAACCAGCACGTAGACATAATAGCCACTACATAAAAGGAATGCTTAGATGAGAAAAAACTAGCAATTAATGATGCACGATACTCCATCAGGATACTTAACCCAACACACTCTACTTGGCACTAGACTGTGTATTTGTGAATTTCCATGACAAACTAGTTACATTCATTCCTAGGGATTTTCACAAATGACTTGTTTAGTTACAAGTGGTGTAATGGTAGTCCCAGGTCCTCCCTGTGTGGAAGTGCTTTGAGTAGTGAAAAAAGCACTATATAAATTTAAAGAATTATTATTACTATTAAGCCAAATTCCCATATTTGGAAGTCTTTAGTTTATGCCAGGGTTGGTTTCTTGCATTTGATCCTGCTGGTATAGGCTTCAGCACCCTCAGCTTTGAACTGAATAATATGGGCACAAAAATTAATTTTTATATATTTTAGTAATTAAATAACCTATGGATATATAACACAGAATGCAAGGAATAAAAAGTTTAGATAAAAACAAAAAACTGCTGGAATAGTGAGCCCACATATGCAGGGATGAACTCCAGTCAATGTGGTGGCTTGCCCACTTACCCGCCTCTCATGTAATGCAAAATACTCACTTTTTCACTCCCTGTCTCTCACACACACAACCCAACTCTGGTATCATGTTGCCATCCATGAGGCTTTGCTCCTATTCTAAACCCACTTGTCTGTCCTGCCCGAGGCAGCTGTAAACCACATCCTGCGGTCACTTCTGACCAATCCTCAGGATCAGTTCTTCAGTCAGGATCAGACCTTTTGGTTACGGGGAAACTCCTCACAGTCATGAGTGCTTCTGCAAACCTCTGCCCTTAGCATTATTTTTAGCCATTTTCTGCTGCTTTGATTTAACTAGCTGTAATTTTATCATACTTCACTTAATACTCAAGTTTTGCCCATCAAAATAAAAGACAGACATTTCTCTTTCAGAATGTTTAAAGCTGGAAAACTAGTATTGTTGTGCACATATATTACAGTGGAATAAGTTGTAACATTTTTACCAAAAAAATGTACTTTAAATATTATTTTTATTATCATAATTTTGGAAAAGGTTTCCAAACACCATAACAGCTTTCCAATAGACCATCTGGCGCACTCAGCCACTGTCACCTTTTAATGACTGCTACCTTGGCCAGAGCCAGATGTCATCAGGTGGTGCACAGCTTTCCTTTTCAACCCTGAACCACTGCACCCTCTAGCCATCCCTGTCTTCCAGTGCTTACGTTGCCAATAATGTCTGTGAGTTTAAGTGAACACCCTGTATGTGCTACAGCAGCACCAGCATCCTACTTGTGCCCTTATCTTGCCTTAACACTGGCTTCAATAACTCTTTCATTGCTAGAGTATCTATAGGGCTCGACTAACCTGGAATTCACCACTTTGGACTCCTCACTAATGGACAACAGGGGGTTGTAGCTTACCTGACCTTATGTGCAGCTCAACAGATGTGAAGCTTGAAGGGATTTCAAGCCACCTGTGAAAGTGCTTGCTTATCTTTTTCTATCACTGTAATCGAAACTTTGCGTGGTCAGGAGCCACCTACCTAATATGTAGCAACCTAATAAAGCCATGCCTTGAACTTCTCTGGAAGGCCATACTTGTCAGTCTTTCTCAACCAATCATCTTCTTGCTTCTCAGTATCACTGAAGGTGTCAGGAACAACTTAAAAAATGTTATGTAATATCTACAATTAACTTGAAAGCACATTATTACCATTATTTCTTTCCCCGTCACTGTCGCTACCATTCTAAAACAAGTTAGGAAATGTACACAAAGCCTATCATTCAGGTCATTTACTTTAGCCCTTAATGGGCTGAGTTCGGTAGGTAAGTTTTAGAAGCTCTTCAATCCATTTCAGGTTTGTGGGGCCACATATTAGCCCAACAGGATTTGCCAAAAGTATGAAAACAGGCCTGGGCAAGACTCTAGTCTTTCACAGAGACCACTGTCACTTACACGCGCACATTAACTATATACCCCATATTCATATAGAGTGACAATATGCAACTACCAATTAACATAACCTAAATAAATTTATAAACTTGTAATTGATTCTTTCTTTGCTTGAGCATGTCCAACCATAGTAATTTGCATGAAATGGGACTTGAAATTTTAGAAAATAACAGAAATGAAAGGCAAGCTTTATTACAGCGAATGACCATTTTGGATATTAGGTGAGCAGATTTTCAAACTCCCAAACTGGGACACTTATGTAGCATGTATGCCCCAGTATACTTCCTCATTTTTTGAATGCCTGCTTTATCTCATTATCATCTATTACAGCACAGTGAAAAAACACTTTCACAAATGAACACATCCAGTATGATTTAACCCAGTGCTTGAAGTATAAACAAATAAATGGCACTACTCAGTTTTTGTCTGCTTCTTGTTCATCCTCGTGATGCTGTTCTAATATAACACAAGTTGTTAATCAACATTTACCCTCAGAATTTTGTGTGTGCTGTTCTAAGTACAGGTAGGCCCTTGCAATTTGAGGGTTTACAATTTGCAGACCCACTTTTTCGTGGGTTTGTCATCAGTAATTAAGTGGAAATTCATTTGCAAGTTTTGTGACGTATTACAGAACCACAGGTGACACTGTAGCCCTCCTACTTAAATGGACTACAAATCCCAACACCCCTGGGAGTACTGCAACATTGAGCAGCATCAGTGGCTGCCGAGAGGGCTGTAAATAAAGTTAATACTGAATAAATTTTTATTTACTTGGTGTGTAATGGCTTACACGCCTCGTGGCACTTCATATCTAGATAACCTTTTGTTTTGCTTGCTTGCATTTTATACTTTTATGATTTGGAAGATCATTAGGAAGATAATTTATCTGTTATGACTTAAAGCATCAGGAGGAATGAAATGCTGGTGCAGTGGTTCTCTTTCATTTGCGCTCAAGCAGCTGAGAAGATTTCATAAAGCAGAAACAACTTGTTGATGCAGAGGTTTCTATGGACGCCCTGCTGGTCTTGCCAACAGAAGATTACCTACCAGCCCACCTGTGCAAGCAGCTCATGACAACGAGTAACTTTCTACCGGCGCACACAGTCTTCTCATGTTTCATTAACTTGTACTGAGGATCTGTTTGCTGCCAGTAGTGGCTACTAGTTGTGGAAAAGAGGAAAATATGCAAAATATATTAATATATATTAAAATAGAATATATTAAAATATAATAATAAGTTTATATAACCGTTGTCTGAATATAAAGGCTGAGGGAAGTCCCTACAGAGGCGTTGTCATAATGACTCCGTTCCCTAAGGGATTCCACCCACAAAACACAAGAAATGTTGCTTGATGCTCTAAAACACTACATATGTTAATGAAACAATATTTAAATAAAACAAAATTAAAATAATAATAAAATGAAACATAATTATATATACAGTAATCCCTCCTCCATCGTGGGGGTTGCGTTCCAGAGCCACCCGCGAAATAAGAAAATCCGCGAAGTAGAAACCATATGTTTATATGGTTATTTTTATATTGTCATGCTTGGGTCACAGATTTGCGCAGAAACACAGGAGGTTGTAGAGAGACAGGAACGTTATTCAAACACTGCAAACAAACATTTGTCTCTTTTTCAAAAGTTTAAACTGTGCTCCATGACAAGACAGAGATGACAGTTCCGTCTCACAATTAAAAGAATGCAAACATATCTTCCTCTTCAAAGGAGTGCGTGTCAGGAGCAGATAATGTCAGAGAGATAGAGAAAACCAAACAAATCAATAGGGCTATTTAGCTTTTAAGTATGCGAAGCACCGCGGCACAAAGTTGTTGAAGGCGGCAGCTCACACCCCCTCCGTCAGGAGCAGAGAAAGAGAGAGAGAGAGAGAGATAGAGAGAGACAGAGAAAAACAAACAATTAAAAATCAATACGTGCCCTTCGAGCTTTTAAGTATGCGAAGCACCGTGCAGCATGTCGCTTCACGAAGCAGCTGCACAGAAAGTAGCAACGTGAAGATAATCTTTCAGCATTTTTAGACGAGCGTCCGTATCGTCTAGGTGTGCGAACAGCCCCCCTGCTCAATCCCCCCACGTCAGGATCAGAGAAAGTCAGCGCAAGAGAGAGAGAGAGAAAAGTAAGTTGGGTAGCTTCTCAGCCATCTGCCAATAGCGTCCCTTGTATGAAATCAACTGGGCAAACCAACTGAGGAAGCATGTACCAGAAATTAAAAGACCCATTGTCCGCAGAAATCCACGAACCAGCAAAAAATCCGCGATATATATTTAAATATGCTTACATATAAAATCCGCGATAGAGTGAAGCTGCGAAAGGCGAAGCGCGATATAGCGAGGGATTACTGTAATAATAAAATATGTTTCTGAAGTCACAGTTTCAACTGGGATTATGACAGGTTATTCTATCTTTGAAATTAAAAATGATTTATTCATTTATTTAACTTCAGTTCTTCTTTTTTATCGTTGCAATGTCATGGTGAAACCTTTCATCATGTTCATCACTAACAACACCAGGATTAGCAAAGAAGTCCAAGTCTGAATGTAGAAAAAGAATCTTTAGAATCATGTTGCACTTTGTGGTTTTGAAATGCTTAAAGCATGTCATCAACCAGCTAGATGTAGTTTGGTGCTCCATAGTTGGAAAAAGAAAATTCTCAACATCTTTGAATGCCTTCCATGTCATTTCATTTAATAGATTTTCAAATTGCTTGTCATTGATGACATGTCTGATATGTGGAATATCAAAAATGGTTACCTTAATCTTGACATCAGTTATAATGGAAACATCTGTCTCAAATATCAAAATCCTTCACCTTCCTTGTTCATCATTTTCACGAAATGTTCCATCAATGTAAGTTTTATATGAAAAGGAGGTGAAATGTGTTTGTTCAATTGATAAGTATTATGTTTCACCCAGTCTATGATCCCTTTCTCAAGTGTGTTTTCTTTTTATTAAATATTTTTGTTGTATTTTAAGTATTATTTTGTATATGGTGTTGTTTATTCTTGGTTTTGTTCTTTCTGTATTTTATTTATTGAATATTGTACTAATGCATACTTTTTTTTTTGCAATGTCCTCTTTCCGTGGATCTGTTATGCAATCTAGCAAAAAGGTTTGAAATTTGGGAAAAGAAACAGAGTCAAAAGTAGAAGAAAATGACAGAGAACCAAAAAGTCAACCACATCATTACCAAAGTCAAAACAAGAGACAAGAATTTGAAGTCAAAAAGACAGACAAGCATAAAAAAATGTAGAATTCAAAAGTATTTCAACAAATCTCTAGGTAAAAGGTTTGATTTGGAATTCTTCAACTAAATAAATATAATTTTAGAAAACAACGATTCAGTTCATTATCCTACAAAATTTTTAAAATCCATTAATCCTCCTGTCTTGCCGCCCCAGAACTTAGTATTGAAAGTAGGAGCACCGTTTATCCTTTTGAGAAACCTGAGTCCTCCCAAACTTTGTAGTGGTACCCATCTCCAGGTCTGTCAGCTTCAGAACAACATCATAGAGGCGATAATCATCACAGGATGTGACAATGGTGAGAGGGTTTTAATCCCTCGCATTCCTCTAATCACAATGGACATGACCTTTCAATTGAAGAGATTACAGTTCCCAGTGAAGCTTTGCATTGCAATGTCAATTAACAAGACCCAGGGACAGGCACTCAAGCTGGCAGTGGTTGATCTTAGCTCACCATGCTTCTCGTATTGTCACCTTTACATCGCTTCCTCCCAGGTTAGTTCCCCAAGAAACCTATATGTCTTCACCCCTATAGGAAAACCAAAAATATTGTATATTGTCACACACAAGCGATTAGTGGGCAGCTAAAGGACCTGACGAACCATGCAAAACCACAAGATGGGGCCTAAGACAACATGTTAACACCTATCTCTTTATTTTAACAGGAAAGATGAACAACAAAAACCCACAGCACCTTGAATTTGTCTCAAAAGTCTCCAGACATCCAAGCCGCTTCCATATTATGAATTCACCTTCGGTCACTTACAGATGGCGTCACCACTGTCCCAAGATCCTCCACGTCATCTTCCCAACATTCCTACTTCTGTTCCCCATCCCATAAATTCATCCATGTTGACACCATTCTTGGTCAATTGTACATTACAAACCTGACCGTTATAGAGAAATCTCTCAACCCTTTGCTGTGGTTTACAGTATATGGGGACAGCATCCCCAACCCTTAATCTGTGTGTCTGTGTTTTTCTTCACAATATCAAGAGGCCCTCGGGTAGGAAACCTATCAGTATAAATTGTTCTCAGTACAAATTACATTTTTTTTAATTTTTTTTTATTGATTTTTAAAGTTTGTCCAGTTTCACTACTACGCAGGCAGAGCCGTGGGGACAGCTAGTATTATATAAGTTCAAACCAAATGCTCAGTAATTGTCTGCACTTTGCGCCATAAAGTGAAGAATCATCTTCAAGAAAGGAATAATTTAGATTAATCTGTCTAGTGATTCCAGGTTTGTTTTGCCACTTTATTTTGTTGCCAAACCATAGTCCTTTCATATACCGATCACTGCTATGTGTACACTGGTTTAACCTTTAGCACTTGGTACAAAAAAAAAAAAAAAAAAACATTTTGCTCACTCCTTCTGCTTGAAATTAATTTAAGTGGGTACAACAGAAAACCCTTTAGCTCCATCGAATATTGTTGCATAGCCTTTAAAGTACTTCTGGGGCAATCAAAAGAATCTGCAGAAATAAAAGGCTTACCGACCCACTATGCTTTTACGCTGGCACATGCATTGTCACTTACGGAGCAGCCATTCTAGCAAGTCAGGCTAGAATTTCAAATGTAGGGCTTCTGGACTAACATGCACCATGTTTGTGTGCTCTCTGTTCTTTCCCTAATATCTCTTTTTATTGTGAAGTGATTTCTTTTTCCCCCTAAAAGGAAATAAATCTTGTTTTCCAGTCTCTAGAGTGGAACAACACATGACGATATAATGTATACGCAATAACTGAATAAACAATAGCTTGTCTCTTTCCATTGTTACATGTTACGGTCGCAATTCAGAAAGCCAAGATGTTTTCATGAAATCTTTCATGTATTACAATGCAGGACTAAAGTGGGATATAACACCATAAATACAGAGAAATTTATTGGGTGTTTCTGTCAAAGTGGTTTGTTCTTGTGGATGAAAGACAAAATGATTTCTTTCTCCCAGATGGAATGAAAGAAAAAAAAACAGTGAAAAACATTTGAGTCTCACAGAAGTAAACTGAATCTCATAGAGTAAAAGGCAAGATGGGCCAGAAGAGGAGCAAGTTTAGCAACATACAAAGACACTGAGAAATGGGGATTAGGAGCTCTCTGGAAAAATCAACATGGCCTGAGAAATAAGGGTAGCCATCTGCTGTAGTGGCTTAGGTTCCTGAACTCAAGGGTGGATTAACACAGTCCCCAGGATTTTAAAACTTTTGGAATTTTTGGTCAACCTCATCTTCCTTTTTTGTTAGTGTATTTCATGAATGTAACAAACGAAACAGAGGAGTACAACATCACATCCACAGGAAATCAACTTTCTTCTGATAGCACAGCTAACAAACATCTACTACACATTTTTAAAAGGCTTATGCCACTTCTTAGCAAAAAAGTGTGTTTTTGTTTTGCATATGTGCACCAAAAACCTAATAAAAGACTATACAGAGGAATTCCTTTGTTCAGGTTTGGCATTGTGTGGTGCGTTTTTTTCTCCTACAGTCGTCTTTTTGTCTTCCACATTGTTGTTCATTTATATGTTGGTGTAATTGGTCTGCAAATTGCTGCTAAAGCTGCAAGCAGCAAAACATGTCTTGGTTTTTTTAAGAATTGAAAAAAAAATGTAACTGCCATTTTAATCTTCGGAGCATTAGGTAAGAAAATGGTTGGAAGCATGCGCTGATACCGCATTGCTGCTCCCACAACACGACGAACCACCTGGATTGGGACCAGAATGCAGCGGGTAATACCTCAGCACCACACAGGAATAGTATTATGTTTTTTGCAGTGGTTGAAGTGCCAATCCTGCCACCAACCCCCAAGCTTTTGTCACATTGGCCTCCTGGTGTTTTCAGCTCTTCTGACTTTCCTCCTTTTCCAGCCAATCAAAATAGATGTACAGAATACAGACCATCTTACAGCCAATCACAACTGAGATACTGTCAAGATAGTTTGTGTGCAGCATGTTAACCAGACACTTCTCAAACAGTGATTCAATTTTTGAAAACTTTAGATAGATAGATAGATAGATAGATAGATAGATAGATAGATAGATAGATAGATAGATAGATAGATAGATAGATAGATAGATAGATAGATAGATAGATAGATAGATAGATAGATAGATAGATAGATAGATACTTTATTAATCTTTATTAAAGCTAAAGTAAATTAAAGGCACTCTGAAATTCAGCAGGGCTACACAAGGCATGGCAGAACATAACCGCTGAGAAAACAGAACTGCAGAACAAAAGTAGGATACTGAGCATAATATAGCTTGGCAAAGAGGAGGGGAAAGGTGTCATAACTCAGCTCATGATGGTGGCTATGTACAGACGAGTGAACAGGAAATGTGTTCTTACCTCAAAAAAAAAATTAGGACCAAGAGTCTGTGATAATCTAAATATTCTAGTTTCCTTTCATTATCACAAGGATAAATATGGTTTGCATGTTTTCTTAATTCCAAACCTTTATGGCTTCAAAATGGGCATATCTGGTAAGTTTTAAGGCTTTCTCACTCACCTATGGGCGCTTGTACACTATAGCCCCTTTGTAAGCTGCAAAAACAGGCAGGTATGTTTAAAATGTATTAAAAACTATGATTGTGAAGAAGTAACTTTGTCTTGAAAAATGCTGAACTTATTCTTTAAATCTACCCACACTGTATAAGTAATGCTATATATGTAAAGCACTGTATGTATACAACAATTAATGGCTATCATTTATTTCTCCTTGAGTTCCTGTGTTATAAAAGTGAATTCAGAAAAGAAACAAATGAATACATGTCTGTTTGTGCCAAATCAATTTTAAAAGCTAGGAATATGTATCCAGCGAACCTAACCTTCATTTGTTTGGATGAATGGGGCAATCCTCATAAACAGGAGAACGCACAGACCCCAGACAACCAGTGACTAGACCAGAATTTGAATCCAGTTTCTTAAAGCTAAATTCCATGCCACCATCCAGACTTGGCTCATTTTATTGGATGTTAACAGATAATCAGCAATATTCAAAATGATTGTAATAGAGTGAGGCTGGCTAGAGGAAGGAGGATGGGCAACACCACTAATCATGTCGAAAGAAGGGATTAAACTCACAATCTACAACTGTTGTATGTAAACCACATAAAGAAGAAAGACCTCAAGAAAAATGACACGGCTAATAATCATTTAAATTAGTTATGGATATTATTGAAGGTCCTGACCCATTCTCAGTGATGGAAAACTGCCTGCCTAAAATTCTAATAGCAGAAAAAGGCTTAATGGTTCTTCTACAGACATTTAGTTGAGTACCCATAACCAAGTTTTGCATTTAGATGCAGATCTGAATTGAATAAGCCTGGATGTTAAGATTAAAACGAGCTATACTGCTTTGTGCATTCTTTGAAGAATAGAAAATTAAACCTTTTTATTATAATGCATGTGGTATTTTCTCAACTAATCTGTTGAGTTAAGAATAGGACAGAGGAACTGCATGATTCTTTAAGGCCAGTTTCCTTTTTTACATTACTCCTACAGCTTCTGGCATTTTTACAGATGTTTCAGAAATAATTAGAAAAGAAATTGAAGAAAAACTAGGAAATACTCCCCAAAACTACACTGCCCCCTCAGTCTGAAGTAACCAGGTGTATGATCAATAACAATAGACAAATTTATGATCTATGTCATTTCACTCTGTAGGCCTGCATTAATCAATGGTTCATTTATAGAGACCAATAAACACATTAAAGACCATTTTCTTAGTATCTGGGTGTGTCTGGGTGTTTTTACTAATGTTGCTGTAAAACAGAAGTGTAACATGGCTCATAAAACTCTTCTACAGCTTACATTTCTGACTGTTTCTTTACTGTACTGTAACAGTATTTGGCACTGCTAAGTCCCAACAGAGGAGTGAAGGAGACAAAAATAAATCTCCTGGGTCTGGTTTATTCAGTAAAGCAATGACAGATAAAAGAGAAGATAAGGTAAATGGCCTAGAAAAATAAGTATATGATAGCATGTCTGCCTTAACAGGAATCTATGACAAGCAGAGCAAAGAGATGGAAAAGGATTGTAGAGATCAGTGAAAACTTAAGCAGAACTGGTAATCATCTCCCGGGCATTTGGGCAGTCCCACACACACAGTGGCATTTTCCCATTAGTTCTTAACATTTTGTACTCTAATATAAGCAAACCTTAACCTAAAAAGCACAATTGAATGTATTTAGCTATGGTCATTTTTTTTTTGTTGCTTGAAGTGTGCTTCAAAGTAACCTCTCATCCAGAGAGTCAGCTCGGAGTTATTTCTCAAAGTGAGACTGGCAGGCACAATGCCTGTAACTACGAGGAGAAAAAAAGGTCAAAATCCAAAGAATAAAAACAAAGGAAGACTTTTGTTAATATCAATAATGCTCAAATAAAGTAACGCATGCGGAAACAGGGGAATGCATCCAAAAAGAACTAGGCAATCTGCAACATGAAAAAATCAAAAATTCAAAGAAACAAACACAGGAGTCCTGAATGTTAAAATAAAAGGCACAGGCAGAAATATTTTTCCTCGTTCTTTCCCCACTTCTTCCATCATGTAGCTGCCCCCTGGATTTGCTGAATTCATGTGCTATGAGAATTTTCTGTGTATTTGAGATGTCAGCCTCTCCCAATTCTTTCTGATCACATGAATTTCCAGTAGGAGATTTGTGCGAAATGAAAAAATGCAGGTGATTTGCTGCTTGATGTACATTAAAAGTAAGAAAAGTTGAGCTCTTTTTTTAAAAAAAAACAAAAAAAAAAACTAAGCAGTAAAACTAAGCAAGTGAGTTTTGAGAGATAAGCCATTTCTTTTGTAATACTTTACAACCGGATGTAGTCACTAAGATTCACTTTGTGACGTGTAGTAGAGGAGTCAGTGGATTTTAGCTGCCGGTAAAACAGACAAAAAGTAAGTCCTAATGCAACCACTGATCCTTTCCTAGTTCAATCTTTAAATAAATCTCTGTCAAACTCAAGATATTCTTCTGCATACAACACCTTCAGGAATCGTGTCCAGCACCCCACAGGCCTGAACTGGATTAAGTGACTTTGAGAATGTTACTTAATATTTCTTATCAAGCCTTCAATTACATCCTGTAGGAATACAGAATTCTGACGAGAGTAAATATTGTAATTTATAAACTCATAAAGTTAATGAGATCTGGTCACAAAAAATTGCTCTGCAATATGTGGCTAAATCTTCATTTTGCAGTATCTTCAGTTACAACAATTATTACAACAGTAATTTTATTGTGTTACACAATGACAATAAAGTGCTTGAACTTGAACACGAAAAAGACTTGACTGTCTCCATACATTCAGTAGTCCTAAAATTGGTCTGCTTATCGTCCAAGCGCCAATGACAGTCAAAATAAACTCATTTAAAAAATAAAAGTTAAAAAGATCAGTTACGGTGACGCAGTGGGTAGCGCTGCTGCCTCGCAGTTGGGAGACCTGGGGACCTGGGTTCGCTTCCCGGGTCCTCCCTGCGTGGAGTTTGCATGTTCTCCCCGTGTCTGCGTGGGTTTCCTCCGGGCGCTCCAGTTTCCTCCCACAGTCCAAAGACATGCAGGTTAGGTGGATTGGCAATTCTAAATTGGCCCTAGTGTGTGCTTGGTGTGTTTGTGTGTGTCCTGCAGTGGGTTGGCACCCTGCCCAGGATTGGTTCCTGCCTTGTGCCCTGTGTTGGCTGGGATTGGCTCCAGCAGACCCCCGTGACCCTGTGTTCGGATTCAACGGGTTGGAAAATGGATGGAGATCAGTTTACTGTACACATTGTATATAATATTTATTAAACACATTGTTTCACATTCAGTGTATTTTTGGCAAAAGTATGCAAACTTAGAATACTTAGCATAGAACACAACAGAATAAAATCATCATCTTACTTGTCCCAGTCAATGAATTAATAAATTGTTGTGATGAATGCTACAGACTTTTAAAAAATGCAGCAATCATAGATGGAAATTTTTGGCAAGCAGAAGGGAGAGTGAAGTATGTGTGGAAAGTTCACTGTCAGATTGATAAAAGATCAGTACAAGGATAACTCTGTTCAGTTTCTTTAATCTTTAAATTGTTCTAGAACAGAGTCTTTGCATACAAAGTTTTGACGTTTTGGTGTTTGTCAATGCACAACATGGTCTTCAATAAGACTGCTACTCTGATGTTACACACTGACAGATATGCATGGAGTACTGTTGTATAAACTACCTAACAGTCATACTTAAGTAAAAGTAGATATATCTTTCTTGAAAATGACTGAAGTAAAAGTAAAATTTGTAACCTACTTAGGTAGAAGTTTTAAAGTATCTGACATTAGCTGTGCCTAAGCATTGAATATACAAGTAAATGTAGGCTCTCTCAATTTTATATTCAGTCAAAAAAGTTCTTCTAAACCTAAAATACAGGTAGTTGTCGACTCATGACCATGTTCAGTTGTGATGAACCAATCGTAAATCAATCTGGATGAAAGACAAACCATTATATGTATTCAAACCTGACCGTGTGTATAATACTGTGTAATAAGTCCCTTAAGTTATATTGTTTGTTTTATATACTTTTTTATCATCATTCTTAGCATATTGTGTAGATTTTCTGTGATTTTTTTAGTAAATTCCATCCATTATCCAACCCGCTATATCCTAACTACTGGGTCACGGGGGTCTGCTGGAGCCAATCCCAGCCAACACAGGGCACAAGGCAGGAAATAAACCCTGGGCAGGGCGCCAGCCCACCGCAGGGCACACACACACACACACCAAGCACACACTAGGGACAATTTAGAATCACCAATGCACTTAATCTGCATGTCTTTGGACTGTGGGAGGAAACCGGAGCGCCTGGAGGAAACCCAAGCAGACACAGGGAGAACATGCAAACTCCACGCAGGGAGGACCCAGGAAGCAAACCCGGGTCTCCTAACTGCAAGGCAGCAGCGCTACCCACTGTGCCACCGTGCCGCCCTTTTTTTAGTAAGTTTTTTTTTTTTATTTGTTTGGTTATTGCTGTTGCTCACATGGATATCATACCTTTTAAAAGCTTCACAAATACTTTCTTTGCCTGTGTTATGTTATGTCATCAACGTGAGCCTCTCCCAGTGTTCATTGTGTTAACTCTGAGAGGAGGAATTGTACTTGTAGAGTTTAAGCACTCATATATTTTCTGTTTTAACATTTAAGCCTGTTAATAATAAACAAGAACAGTGTGATAGACGGCTGGCAGCTCAGCCCCAAAGAGTCGAAAGATGGGGGAAGGCAGCTACTTTGGGACACTGCCTCCCCAAGGATGCTAGATGGCGATTTTCCTGCAGCATTGCAGTGCCCCGGATTCCCACAGGGCACCCTGGGATCTGGAGTTTGGCTTCACAGCCCTTCTGGGTACCATGGGTGCTGCCAGGAGACGCTGCAGGAGGACCTTGGCACTCTTATTTTCTACATAGCCCAAAAATGCTAGAAGGTCACAGGAATGGAAGCCCAGTAAAGTCACGTGATCTGAAGGACAGATTACTTCCAGGTCAGACACTATTTAAGGGACTGCTGAGAACCCAACAGGCAAACCATAGTCAGGTGGAGGTGGACAAAGCTTTCTGGGAGGTGTGGAGGAGATATATAGTGAGAGAGAATTATGTGATTACTATTGATTGCCTATCTTATTGTGGCTGTGGTGCTTAGGGCACTGTTTAGAGAAGAAAAAGAATTAACATACTTCTCATTGCTTTTACCCTGTGTCCTGAGTGTCTGTCTGTTGGGTTTAAAGGGGCAACAGCGACACCTAGTGTCTTACAACAGATAAAGGAGTTCAGTGTGGTTTCATTACCTTCTCATGGTGGTTCAAATGAAGCGGCACATTGTGAGTCTCAACGAACAAGCTCCAGAGGGTAACCGGATTCATAACCAGAGGACAGGGGTTTCAGTATGTGCGGTAAACACTGTTTACAATGGGTTAATGTAAAGTCACATACAATCGCATTCGCTTTCTTTCCTCCCTCATATTACACAATCATCTTCATTTTTGTGTTAAGATCAATTGCCTTATTTCCAGTAATTGTAAAACAAACTTAACTGAACGTAGTCAAAACCACTGTAGGGTTTAATAAAGTGAGATCGAGAGGAATGAGTCATGGCATAGGAAGCTGACATGGTAAAAACTGTCGTTTGCACGTGAAATGTGGTAGCGGTCATAAATGGAATGGTCGTAAGATGCATACGTCATAAGTTGACCACTATCTGTAATTCAGATTACCTTCTTTCTCTGTGAGTAGTACTGCGGTCACAAAAGTATGAGCAAAGAAACTGCAACTTAAAGCAGTGCCATTCAGCTTGAGTGAACATCTTAATGATTGTAACCTAATTCAGTAGAGTGGGACACAGACGATTCCACCGCTATAAGATGGAGCTAATCCATTCTTAAAAACCAAGTCATAAAGTACAGTTTCATAACCTAATTACAATTCATTTAAATGGAAAACACTTAAGCTTTCCCTGGCCCCAACAATGTCATCCATTTTTGTTCAAATAACGCTAAAGTACATGAAAATTTACAGAATAATGTTCTTAATAATAACATTAATCATCAAAACAAACCCTGATAAGGTCCTTCATTAAATTGTGTTTAATAAAACGCTTTACCCTAGACTTTATCAGTTCTGTTTTCACATTTAAAGGAATGGCCTTTCAGTTTTTCCTGGGCTTTTCCAACTGTTTCACCATCTGTTTTTTACGATGGTCAGGATAATGTAACACATGTGACAAGGTGGGTCAACCACAATATGTAAACACACCAGCTCATCTCATAGCAGTCTGCAGATCAGACCCTTTTGGCAGGCAGTCTTGAGGTAGGTTCATGTGTGGAAATAAATGAGATGGGGATTATGCTTCTCCGACATCCAGCTCCGCCCACAAACATTCAGCCACACCCATGCATATATTCGGTCTGCCAGTCTGCTCTCCAGCAGAAAATAATTGAACACTATTGTGTGTTTTCTCAACAGCAATTGTCTAAAAAGATGTCCAATGCTTCTCAAAGAACTACTATGTAACCATTGAGGATCTATAGACCTCCTTTGCCTTGGCTAATGTCTTTGTTTATTGGTCTACCATAAAGAAAACACAAGCCAGTAATGATGAGCATTGGAGGACACCAAACTGCCCTTTTTAATTTTATCTTATTTTATTTTTATAAGCCAAGCGGTTTTTACACTAACACAAAAACAGAATAATTTAAATAATGCACAAAATTGTATGAAACAAAAAACACGTTACTGAACACAAATATTACACAATATATTGTGACCTATAGGGGGTGTCTGTGAGCCCCAAAACTCAGATACAACTGACCTGACATAGACTCAGGTTCAAATGACAGGAGACTTTTCCACAATCTAAAATACACAGTTCATTTCCTTTCTTCTCATCCACTAGTCCTAGGCGAGCTTTGCCTGACTCCATTCCCGACTCTGACTCAACTGAGTAAAGTGGGGTGGCTGCCTTTATGCCAGACCCAGGAGTTCTTGTTGTGCTATAAACATTGTAGCCGGGAAGAACTTCCAAAACAGGCAGAACTACTAAAGAATAAGGGAGTCATCTCCTGGCAATGCCATCTGGAACCCCATAAAGAACCCTGCAGGATTGCTTTCCTGAACTACAAGTTTGATGCAGCCCTGTGGGTGTCCAAACTACAGCCAGACTAGAGGAGCACTGTTCTGGCAAGCAGTCTCCCCCAGTCCATACATTATATTTTCTCTCTGCCTGGGTATGGGGCAACTTTCCATCTGTCGGAATGCCAGTCCATCCACTAGGTCTATCACAATCCGCACAGAGGTTTACAAATGTTCACAGGTTTTTTTTTTATCTCGTTTTAGAGTCTTTTGCTTTCCCATTGCTCTTCAAGGTTTGCCATTAAGGTTATAGTTATTATTATGCTACTATACATGTGGCATTTGTGGAATGCCTCTATACAGAGTTGTCTTCTCTACTTTAAAAGTGCAGCTGTGGTTGGTTCAACATTTGATGTAGAAGACTTTCTACTGGACCAACAATGACCCGGGTGCGACAAACTGCAGAAACCACCCTACCAGCATCAGATGTAATTGCAATCATGATTGCTCCTTAGCTTCCCTAGTGCAGAGAGCCTATTTGATTTTTTTGGAATAGGTTAGTTTGAACTTTTAATTTAGAAGAGCTAGTGAGAGCTTTGCTTCTTCCACTTCTGGTCAAGTGGCCACAGTTTTTTTGTTGTCCAGCCCTTTAAGGAAAAATAAGAAAACCGAAGCCACCTGTGGTCTGACAGTCCTACAACTTTGCAAATTATACCCTTAACTCAGAGGTGGTCCAGCTAATTGTGTGTAAGTTAGCCATCAGAGATCATTAGACCTGGCATTTTAAGGGAGATGTCAATGGTAGTACACTGACTGTAGGAGTGAGAGAAGACTTAACAGCAATAATTGTGTCAAGTTAAGTGAGGGAACTGAGGATTTTTATGGTAAAGCCAGACAGCTGCCCTCTCCATCAAACCCCACTAGCTGTAAAGGCACGACTGGTGACAGTCGTGTTTTATTTTGTAACCAATATCTTCCTAGTTCTGAATGTAGGTGTTTATAAACATTTGGGTCTCTGAGACAATGTGGGGTAAGAGGAACAACAAAAGGCCTGTGGTGAAGCAAGTGAGGGTCAGGGGCAGACTGATTTTTTAAAATTAAATCAGAACGGCTCAGTTTAGTCAGTATGGATGGATGCTGTGTGGCCACAGGATGTTCAGAAGGCAGGTGAGCTTTTTAACATGAAGACGTGATCAGCTGAGTCGTTTTCCACTTACAATCTGTGGGTCATTAGGCAGGGTACCTGAGCCCACGAGGTATAAAAGGAGCCTGGGATGAGCGCGAAGAGAGAAAACAAAAGGAGAAAAGACATTGAGGTAGTTGCATAGTTAAAGTTTTTGTCACTCATTTTGGTCTTTGACTGTGCCCCCCCCACCCCCTAACAAAATGAAACATAACACATACCATACAAAAAATGAAAACGATGAAAATGTTACCTACATCTTTTAATTATAAATTACAATTTAAAATCTACAATCTCCAACTACTTAAACAATAAATCTACAACCCTATTAAAATCGTCAAAGACCTTATCGAAGTCAATTTTTTTTGTCAGTTGCTGCCCTATTGAAAGTATGGCAAGGTCTCTTCAATGCAAAGTACTCGTTGATGATCTTTCAGTTTGGAGAAACTTCTCTCACAGCAAGCAACACTAATAGGAATTACAATTAGTATTACAATATCTGGAACTGAATGTCAAACCACAGATGCACCTTGGCATACCTGTAGATAGATAGATAGATAGATAGATAGATAGATAGATAGATAGATAGATAGATAGATAGATAGATAGATAGATAGATAGATAGATAGATAGATAGATAGATAGATAGATAGATAGATAGATAGATAGATAGATACTTTATTAATCCCAGGGGGAAATTCTATGTCAATTTTGCTTGGCCAAAGACCAATATCTTTTAAGTTAACAGCTGGAATTTATGGTTTGTCATACATTTGATCGCTTGAAGATGAAGAACTACTTGGACTTGAAGATGGCTTTAATTCGAAAAGTTCACGATTGAGGTATTTATAAAAATGTCCCTTCATTCTTATTTAATACTTCTTCCCTCACCTTTTTCTTTTTTCTAATAGCAGCACCACTCTGTTTTGTTCACTTCACCTTGAGATTGAGAGAATAATAAAATATTAATAATGAGACTGAAGGGTTCATCGCTTTTGGTCGGAATAAGTCAGCGGACAGAGTCTTCAGTTGGAGTAAGTCAGCGAAGTGGTCAAGATTCACATTTGTAAAATATAACTTTGTAACATATGTATTTGTAACAGTTTTTAAACATTAAAAATGGTGTCATTTTGACATAGATAACACACATTAGCTTACCGAAGCCCTTTCAAACAAAATTGTCAAAAAAATCTAAAAAGTCTAGTACTAAAGTTTATTAAAAAGTCCCGCTCCTAAAAATGTGCCACCCTGAACAGACTGCCGCCTCCAGCCCCAGGCTGGTGGAGTGAGGGACGCTTTTTGGGAGGACTGGATCACTCCTGTTGCACAACTGGAGAGCAGGAGTGATTGTGGGGCTCCTAGGGATTCCAAAAATGCTGAGGTTGGCATAAGGAAGACCCGGTGAATGCCAAGGAATAATGACTGGGGTGGAAATCAAGGAGGACCTCTTTTGTTGGGTGAGAAGGGCAAAACAGGATTGAGAGAGACAAACCACTGCAAAGGAATATGATGAGACTCTGAATTTGGTTCTACTCTTCATTTTAATGAAGTATTATTAAGTGAATTTAATGAATTATTTAAATTTCTTCATGGGCGCTGGTTTTATAGATTATTTATTTAAAGAAGATTTTTACAGCTACATGGCGCTTTATATATTTGGACATGACTTGAATAAAGTATACAGTGCACTTTTTTGTTTTGCACCATCTCTTGTTGTTTATGTGTGCTCATTGCACTAATCCATCTTGGTACATGACTATCGATGCCCAGGTTCAAGGGCAGTATGCCAGCTGCAGGCAACCCACGCATCACAAGGCCACACCCCTTTAATATGTATATCAACTGACACAAATATTCATATGTCTTAAAAGTTAATAGTGCACTGGTAAAAAAAATACATTTCTCTTGCTGGCAGCTATGCCGTGGTCTGAAGTTATTGAAACAGAATTTCTTGAGCAGGCAATGAATATTTAGTAAGTATCAGTGGCAGCTCCAGTGCGATATGTCTTTTACTGAAAAGCTGGGGTGAAACATTAAGAAAAAGACAGAAAGTTATGCAAGCATTAGATTTGCCTTTTCCGCAGTGAAGATCTCATAATCTCCCCTTAATTTCAATCTGAAACACACTTCTCTGTTTTCATCTTAAAATGCTCTTTATTTGAAGGAAAAAATTGAAACAATCACTTTTTTCCCTCACTGATCTCTTTATATTTGGTTGTCAAAAATGTTAATCTTTTCTCAGGCCTGAAATTATGAGCCAGCTTTATTGGTCAAAGGGCATAATAATTTGAGCTCTTATTTTATAAACTCATTTCTGCAGACTGACATCCTGATAGAAGCAAGAATAATAAATCACAAACACGTCCCAGAAGATTGCATTGTAAATGTCAAACCAGACAGGAAATTGTAATTAAAGAAAGGAAATTGCTTCAAAGAAGCACTTGATTTTAAAATGAGCTAAGCACAGAATTTTGTAAGCATTTAATTATGCTCCAATTTGTGCAGACTCTCTTTTTTAGAAACTGAGTCTTATTGCCATTCCTTTCTTTACACAGCTGCCTTTCATAACTTACTATTGAAGCAAGATTAGGTTTAATTTTGATCTTTCTTGTTCAGATGACTGGTTATTATTTTCTTTTTACTCTGTAATTTTGCAATCATGTGTACTGTATATGATCGTGTGAATTAGGAGGAAATACCACCCACCTCACTGTACTGTTGACACTCCACCATAATCGCCAACCCCACCAAAATTGTTTGGACATATAAGAACAATAAAGCACAACAACAGCAATAATCTCATTATTTGCTTAGTAGCACTAATCATGTTTTGTTATATTAATTCTGTAATGTACCTTCAGTGTTCACTGGTAATTAAAATCTAACAGATTTAAGTCCAAAATCAGTTAATTGTACACACACACACACACACACACACATTATATATATAATTTTTTTTAATTAACATTCAGTGGGAGAAAATCTCTGGGCTGCAGCACCTCTAAATTTAATTTCAACAGATGAGTCTGACTCTTACACAACTTGATAGCAGCATAATAATGTTCAGATGATTAAAACAAAAAACAATAATCTTGAATGATGAGGAGAGTTTTCCCAGTTATGGGTCTGCTCGTTATATGGATAAAAATGCCATGGAGGCTTAGTTAAAAATACAATCCTTCATGAACAGTCCCTGGCCAACACAAAATGGGCAAACATTAACACAAAAAAAGTTAAACACAATTTAAAACACAGATTTAAAACATAATCATGCCAACATTCGATGCACTTTTCACCTCATGCTATGATTTTATTACAGGTTTCCAGGGTCTGAATCACTAAGGAGCATAATGCAGGAAGGTCTCCAGAACTGACACAAATCCACCAGTGTTTTATAATAATAACATATCAGCAGGAAGCACTTGGACCTTCAGTTCTTGAAGAAAGGTGGTTCATGCACCTCTTCATCCTGCTTGATATGATGGAGATCTACTGAATGGTGCTCCTTAAATTCATACCATGCACGTTCTTCAGTGAAAGGCAATGGTCACAGTGTTAGTGAGCTCCTCAGTGGCTAAATATGCAGGTCAACCTCTTGCTCTGGTAGGTGGGACAGTGTCCTGTCATCTCATAATTTGTTGTTCGTCATCAGTAAACGAAAACAGCTCCTGCTTTTGCATTGATGCTTATGTGAGCTCACAGATCTTGTTATTTTTCGTGGTATAACAGTGTAGATAACTGTGTTTTGAATGAATTTTGGGTGTGATGAAAATGACTAGGTAGCTGTTCTTTTCCTGTCAACCATGTCATATGCCAACATATTTGCGACCCAAGTTTTCATAACAGTTTTAATCATGCCCCCCTAACATTTTTTTGAAAGGAGCCCACTAATACCAATTTGTTCTTTTTTAATTAATGATATATCATAGATGCATATTTTATTATACCTAAACTTTTATCGACATATATCTAACTCTATTTTTATTTTTCTAGTTTCAGAATGTAGTTTAAGTTAATTTGTTTTGGTTTCAATAGATGTATTTTTCATATTTTCGATTCTTGTTTTCTTTTTTTCACATCTTCGCGCCCCCTTTTTGTTACTTCGCGCACCCCTAGGGAGGCACGCCCCACAGTTTGAGAATCACTGGCATATGCCCACAGTTTGCCAATAGAAGGACTGCTTATATTTTGAAGGTATCCTGCAACTCCAGTTTTTATACTTCATGAATGCATATCATGTCATAAGCTCTGAATTACGATCAAGGTCAAGGTTCTAGGCTAAGCAGTTCACAGGTTTTTGTGTGAGAGTGGGAAAACCATTTTGGGTTGGGACATTCTCAGATCCACATAAAACTTGTGGCACTGGGTGCCAGGCAGAAGAACTAGCCTTAGGCAGGGCACCAGTCTGCGAAAAAGTCTATTCAAGTGAGCAGGGTGCCATTTTGAATAAACTGGAAATTTTAGGAAAAGTCAAGCAGACATGGGGAGAATGTTGAAAATCCACTCTGACAATAACTGGGCACATAATCTGTTAGGCAGCAGCAGTTACTACTGCACCTATATGCCACTCACTTTGCAATAATACACAAATAAAACGTATAGAGTAGGTAAAGAGGTTTGTGGAGATCAGACCTTTGAGCCCAAACCCCTCTCCAAAGCTCCTTACAAGATTATCATACATTTGCTCTTCTGTAAACAGAACTTTCATAAAGCAGATGCCCCAGACAATTTCTTTCCTGCCTACACTGAGGCATGGTGTGAATGCAGCTTTCAGTTAATTCTAAGTGCTGCAGTCAGCATTATTATAAGAACTAAAAAGTACAACCACATAACCCCTGTTCTTAAGTCTTTACACATGCTTTCAGTGGAGTTTACGGATGATTTGAAAATCATACTACTTAATTAAAAGTTTTAATCACCTATCTGAACTTATCACAAGCAAACTGAAGTGTGCATTACAATCTCAAGATGTTAGACTACTAAAAGTTTCAAAGATTAATAAAACAACAGTAGAAGGTCAAGCTATTAGCTACAGGGCTTCAGTGGTGTGAAACAGTTTGTTTGGTTACGTTAGTACATCATACCAGTAGCGGCAACAGAATTTCATAATTGGGTGGCCCTAAATTTGTCATGGATGAGCCTAATGTTATTTTTATTACTGTTAAATATGTCAGGGGGGGACATTTTTTGTACACTTGGTGGTTTTGTTTCTCTTTTAGGCAAAGGAACATATAAATATTACATTTAAAACATGATGAAGATGAAGAGGCAACAGGCACCGAACGGGGTGAGAAGTTAAAAGGCAAATTTCCTGGGTAGCCCTGTTACTGATTATTGTGATGGCTGTCTACAGGATATATTTATTTGCTGTCTTACAAAAGAACCGCTACTTTGACGTTTTAACTGCTTAAATATACAAACAATACAAAACTGTGATAAAAGAACTGCTCTTTCCTTGGAAAATGTTTGTATTTACCTGACTTAGAAATGAACATGTCTGAGAATGTTGGTTTCTAATCAGCATATGTGCACTCATTGATAGTTGATAACAATACATTTTGTTAACTTGTGTTTACACTATTTGTTAAACCCAGGAAATTTGGATGTGCCATTGTTTAATCCATCGTCCTGTTGATCTAGGCAGGGACAGAAGGACATTTAAACTTCTGGGCAGGAGAAGGCAGAGAGAGTGACGGTCCACTGAGAATGCTGCCAAGACACTCACATAGAGCACAGAGGCAGACTCGGGTATGTGGCTGGTGCGACGTGAGGCACAAGGACAGCTCCACAAGAAGATGCCAGTTGTGGGCCTAGCGAGAGAGAGACGCCACATGAAAGGACCCAGCAAAGCTGGCAGACGAGAAGCGAGGTCGCAGGAACACAAGGATCCCAGAGTGAAAATAAAGGACAACGAAGAGACGCTGACAGGGATTCAACGGTTTGACAAGACTTCTGTTGGGAAACAAGTGTCTGGTGAACAGAGTGCACCCATGGACAGTTGGACGATTAATTGTTGGGGTAACACAGTGCGCAAACTGGACTCTGCACCACTAAAGGTTTTTTTTAACGGACTCCTAGAGTAAGGACTGTGTGCTTTCCTTTTTAAAAAAGGAATTTCATTCCTGATAGTTTATCTTTTTAATGTACTTTATATTCTGCAGTGGTCTGGCGCCCTGCCCAGGGTTTGTTTTCTGCCTTGCGCCCTATGTTGGCTGGGTTTGGCTCCAGCAGACCCCCGCGACCCTGTAGTTAGGATATAGCGGGTTGGATAATGGATGGATGGATGTACTTTATATTGTCTTGTGTAATAGAAGTTATGGTTGCTTTTCCTGAAATTACTGTTGTGTCTTTCATTGTGTGTTTACTCACAGCCCAATTTAAATAAACCTGTGTGCTATTATCGTTAAATTTCAAGAATTCCCAGTCTCTGAATAAAACTGGGTGGCATAGTCAGATATTTTAACGGTGTCTAAGTTAGATTACCTGTGAGTGTGACCAGACACCTCTCACAAATATTAATCATTAAACAAATTTCAACTCCAGTCATACTAACATAAATGGCAATTTTTTAGTGCTTTTGGTTAACACTAATTTAAATCCACTTACAAATGGTGAAGATAATTTGACTGCCTACCTTTTGTTGATACGTAAGAGATACCTGCCTATTGCAAAGCACAAATGGCCAAATATAATTATAATTTTGTCATGTATACCATTATATAAAAGAAACAGTCCGATTACTGGTTTGCCATTCCTTACAGTTTATGTATGCATATCTGATCTGTGCAGTTCAAGTCTCCGAATACAGTGGTACCTCTGGTCACGACCATAATTCGTTCCAAAACTCTAGACGCAACCCGATTTGGTCGTGACCCGAACGTAATTTCCCCATAAAATTTTATGTAAATACAATTAATCTGTTCCAGACTGTACGAACTGTATGCAAATATATATATTTTTTAAGCACAAAAAAAAATTAATTATACCATAAAATGCACAGTGTAATAGTAAACTAAATTTAAAAACATTGAATAACATTGAGGAAACCTTGAACAACAAAGAAAACTAACATTGTAAGAGTTTGTATCTGTCGGTAAATCTGTCCTCAAACAGATTAGTATAAAAATGCCAAAATCTAATTTTTCGATATTCCGTATTCTAGCCAATATTTATCAATGAGCCACAAAGCTGCATGCCTTACCGACTGCAACATAAGTTGGAAACTTTAACACTGATTGAGTTGGTGGGTAATGGATATCAGACAAATCCTTAACCTGCCTAGACTTTGGCATTTGGCAGTTGATGGCCACAGATTTTCAAGCACACTCAGTAATAGCACTGGTAACTCACCAATCGATAAAGTCAACAAGTCTGATCCATGGAGGCCCCAAAATGTGACTTACAGGACTTAAAGGAACTGCTGCTAACGTCTTGGTTCCAGATAACAGGTCTTGTGGAGTCCATGTCTCGATGGGTCAACGCTGCTTTGGCAGCATGAGGGGGACCTACACAATATTAAAGAGGTGGTTTTAATGTTGTGTCTGATCAATATTTGAAAATGGTGGAAATGGTTGTGAGTTTAGCAGATATTCTGCTCATGCTACACCCCTGGTTATAAACAGTGTCCTTGTAATTTCTCTTTCAGGGCTAATATATCTGACTCTTTGCCCCAGGTTTCAATTTGTTAATATTTCTCTCTTGCCTCAGTCTCATCCTTTCAGATCTGTCTTCAGTGTGTTTTATGTCACACCAGCAAATGTTTTTCCTGTGTAGACATTTTTGCTGTCAAACTCTTCTTAAACTTGTCATGGGCAATAACTAGCTATCTTCATTTTACAATCTGCTCTTTAGAGAGAGATCTCCTTTTAAGGTTAGCAGAGCAAGCGTTAGGCAATCAAGGTCTAGACAACTTCTGTTTAAGTTCTCTATCCTGTCTCACAGTCATCCTTAACAGTGCCTGAACTTTGACTTTCTCATCTTTGCTCTAGTTAAAACTTTATTCTATCATGCGAAAAACATCCCAAGAGTCTGACCTTACCTCTGACCTTCCAATATAATGCCTTCATTACCTCTCAGCTGGATTACTAAAACGTTCTCATTAATACAAAAGATATTAACAGACTAGTTCAAATCTTTTCTGAAAGTGTCCAGGTGACAACTTAACACCCTCCAAATGCATGTCTACTGTACCTGTTTTTCACCAATCATACAAAGTTCTGATTTAGAGAGTGCAGAGGAGGATATGGCCAGAGCTAGTTCTGCAGGACATTAACTACAGTATAGGGCAGAAGCTGGGCCATAAGATGCCCTAGAAGGGAGTACAGTGGCACTAGTATCTTGTGTGGTAGTTCCATTGTAAATAGATCATCACCAAATAATGAAGGGAGTCCTGAAGATAGGTACTTACAGTCAGGTCCATAAGTATTTGGACAGTGACACAATTTTCATAATTTTGGCTCTGAAGACCACAATGGATTTGAAATAAAGCAACCATTATGTGATTGAAGTGTAGACTTTCAGCTTTAGTTTAAGGGATTTATCAAAAGTATCATTTTAGCTGTTAGGAAAAAACAGGCATTTTTATATATGGTCCCCCTATTTTTCAGGGGCTTAAAAGTATTTGTCCAAACTAACATAATCATAAATATAATGATTATTTTCAATATTTGTTTGAAAATTCTTTATATTCAATGACTGCCTGAAGTCTGGAACCCATGGCCTGCTCCAGCTGCTGGGTTTCCACCCTAGTAATGTTTTGCCAGGCCTTTACCTCAGTTATCTTCAGGATCTGCTTGTTTGTTGGACTTTCTGTTTTGTCTTCAGCAAGTGAAATGCATGTCCAGTTGCGTTGAGGTCAGTTAATTAACTTGGCCTTTGAAGAATATTCCACTTCTTTGCCTTGAAAAGCACTCGGCTTGCTTTTGCAGTATGTTTTGGCTAATTGCCCATCTATACTGTGAAGTGTCGTCCTATCCATTTTACAGCATTTGGCCAAATCTCAGCAGATAGTGTAGCCCTGTACACTTCAGAATTTATCCGACTACTTCTGCTAGCAGTCATATCATCAATAAACAATAAACAGTGACTGACCATTCGCAGCCATGCTTGCCATAAAAATGCCTCCACCATGTTTCACAGGTGATGTGGTATTCATCAGATCATGAGCAGTTTCTTCAATTCTCCATACTCTTCTCTTTCCAACATTCTGGTACATATTGATCTTAGTTTCCATTGTCCAAAGAAAATTGTTTCAGAACTGGACAGACTTTTAAAATATGTTTTCTGGCAGGGTCTAATCTGTCCTTCCTGTGCTTGAGGTTCAACAGTGGTTTTTTGTGGTAATCTCACTGTCTTTAGTTTCATGAAGTCTTCTGTTGATTGTAGACTTTGGCAGTGATAGGCCTACCTCCCAGAGAGTGTTCTTGATTTGGCTAAATGTTCTGAAGGGGTTTGTCATAACCAAGGAAAGAATTCTGTAGTCATCCAGCCCAGTTGTCTTCTGTGGTTTTCCAGACTCTCTGGAGTTGCTGAGTTCAGCAGTGTGTTACTTCTTTTTAAGAATGTACCAAATGGTTGATTTGAACATTCCTGGGGCCTCATGCATAATGCCTTGTGTAGAATTCACACTAAAACCTGCCGTACGGACAAAAGTCTAAATGTGTGTACACACAAAAAAATTCAGATGCACAAAACCATGTGTAAGCCAACTTCCATGCACTTCCGCTACATAAATCCTGGTCAGTGTAAAATGTAACACTCATGCAGATGCCTGCCACCCATCCCAGACTCCTCCCAGAATTACGCCTCTTTGAATATGCAAATCAATACACATATTCCCTTAAGTACAGTGTTCTGTGAAAAGACAATGGCAAAAGCACGGGGAAAAAAGAAGAATTTCAGCGAATGCCAAGTGGAGGTAATGAAAAACATACTATTTGTTGGTTTAAGCAGTTGTATAAACAACAAAAGGAAGCTGAGTACCCAAAATAAAAAGGAAGTTGTCAGATATCAAAGTTGCCGTGAAATTGCGAGTCGTAGCCCACCGTACAAGTGTCATATGGAAGCTTATTAGGGTACAGAGAAAAGAAGAAAAATAGGGTCACTGTGGAAAAAAAAGCTTGAAATGTCAACTTTAATCTCAAAATTTCCACTTTAATCATGTAGTTTATTTTGTCATTAAAGTAGAACGTTATAAACTTCATCTTAAAATCTTTTAATTTACTAGTTTCTCAAATCCTGTTGTAACTAAACTAGCATGTTAAATGCTTTGCATTCTATGTGTTCTTCTATGTACTCTATATGAGTGAATCACTACTTACTTCTTAAACGGGCTTTCTCTTACACCAACAGAACACAGAATACATTGCATTCATGATATTACAGCTCTCTGAATAATTTAAATACTAAGATATGCTTGACAACATTTTCATGATGAAATGAATTAAAGCATGTATTAAACATGTGACTACAGCGGCACAATGGTAGCAAAGAGTTGGCATCCCGTCAAGAGATTGTTCCTGCCTCCCGCAAGATGCTTGCTGCACCGTGCGTGACCCTTGATGAAATAATTTATTGCAGCAGTACTGTCTCTTTCAAACATACTAAACCCCAGTTCCTGTCCTTCCTTTTCTTTCTCCAAGTAACCAATCGCCACACAATCAGCTGTTTAATAAAAGTCAAGCCTTCAAAACTTTTAAAGGAACATTGAAATATCTTTGCAGTACATGTTTAATTATTCCAGCCATCTATCCATCCAGGGTCGCGCCAGACCCAGCAAGCATACAGCGCGAGGCAGGAGCAATCCCTGAACGGGGTACCACTTCATCACTACTGCTGTCCACTGTGTCCACATGTTTAATTTATAACAGTATACATTATTTCAATGAAGTTAAAAA
Organism: Erpetoichthys calabaricus; assembly: GCF_900747795.2. NCBI lineage: Eukaryota > Metazoa > Chordata > Cladistia > Polypteriformes > Polypteridae > Erpetoichthys > Erpetoichthys calabaricus. The sequence continues at coordinate 49,960,760 of NC_041395.2, read as the reverse complement.
TGTATCTGTATAATGCAATATATATACTTTACTACATTTCATCTTAAAAATATCAAAAGCTCCAAGAAGATAGCACCTGGAAATCTAAATCAACTTAGAAGCCAGTCGTCATCATATGTAAATACACACTCTCTTCTGTTGAATTTAATTCTTTTATTGTTATTGTATGGCACAATGAGATTCAATATGCAAATCCTCCATAAACTTATTTTCCTATAAAATGGTAAAATAACAACAACAACAATAATAATAATAATACAATAAAAAAAAACAATGAAAAATATACAATTTCAAAGCATAAGTGGCACAGGTTGTGCAATATTACAACTGTAATGCACATTTACAGTGAGGTAATTGTACTTACATGTATAAGTACAAACAGTTCTACCAGGAACACTTGATGGACTGATTAAGTGCGTTTAGAGCTCTTGGTAAAAAAACTGTTACTAAACTGTGAGGTTCATGCAGGAAAGGCTCTGAAGCGTTGCCAAATGGGCAAAGTTCAAATAGACTGTTGCCCATGGCTAAGGCAGTATGTGCTAGATGCTGTACCCTGAGAATTCTCTCCACTCTTGACACAATCTGCGGTAGAGTTTTCCGATCAGCTGCTGTATAGCTGTGATTCCACACTCAAATACAGTGGGTTAAAATACTCAGCGTTGCACTGAGAGTAACAATGCTAAAGCAGCGATGGTATTTGGAATAGGTTGGCCATTCTGTGCATCATTATATTGTTACAGGTTGATTCCAATCAGGTGCCTTAAACTAAAAAAACAATATGCTGTTAATTTCAGTGTATTTGATAAATCCGTGTCAGGGAGGTGAATCAAATAAATTAAGGGAAACCACACAGGAACAGTAGCACTGCTTTGACACTTGGTGCCACCAGTTTGCAAAACATAGCCAAAAACGTGAATACGCAATGGTTTCACCTGGCATAAGAATGTGCGTGGATTTATGACAAGTTTAGTTTTTATACATTGCGATGTGAGCGTGGAAACAGGCGTACACAACATTTTTGTGTGTCTGCACCATTTATACATGAGGCCCCTGGTGTTTCTGCTGTCTCTCTAAAGGGTTTGTTTTGTTTTCTCAGCCTAATCTTAGACTGTTTTTACTTGTATGGACAGCTCTTTGGACTTCATATTGACAGGCCATAGTGACAGCTTCCAGATACAAATTCCACATTTGGAATCAATTCCAAACCTTTTACCAGTTTAATAGTTAATTAAATAATGAGGGAACGGGTCACACCTGGCTATGGATCAGCTTGTCAGTTAAATGTTCAAATACTTTTGAGCCCCTGGAAACAGGAGGACCATATAGAAAAATGGCCGTCTTTTCTAAACAGTTCATACAATATTTTTGGTAAACGCCTTGAACTAATGCTGATAGTGCTGGCAGAGGTTCATCAAGGGGCACCTGGAGCATATCCAGGTGAGCATAAAAGGGGCCGCCTTCCAACAGTCGAGGAGCGAGAGTCGGGAGGAAGACGACAAGGCTTTGGAGAGAGGAGAGAAGGCGGCCTGAAGAGGACCATTGAGAAGCCCAAGAAAAGGGTGTTTGGTGCTGAAGCACTGTGTGCTGTGCGGGACTTTATAACTGTATTGTAAATAAACCGTGTGTGGTGGACTTAAGAACGGTGTCTGTCTGTCTGTCTATATATATATACACACATATATATTATGTATATACAACAAAAACAAAAACTGTCTCACACACCCAGTCTATATAACTACCTCCACCAACACCCTACTTTACCTAGTAGATATCTATATCTATTTATATACAAAAGAAGAAAATATATACTAATAAAGTAGCAGACGCTATACTTGGTATACTATGTGAATTAAATATACTAAATTCACTCTCCTCCATGACTGAGTCAAAAGAGATGACCCCTATAGGCAGAAAGTGCCTTTTATACCATTAAAACCTTAAGCCAATCCTGCGTCATGGCACTCTCTTCTACCTATACCGGCTGACACAGGTGTGTTCTGTGCATGTGCTACTCTCAAGTCGTTCGAGGACACAAAATAAAAACCACTGCAGCCTCACAGGCGCATGAGCACACCCACAACAGGCTTCTGCTGGACAAGCCAATACACAAAGTAAATTACTTTTCTTGTAACTTTTCCCTAGGACTTTATCTGGGGATCCCCTTCTCAAACCATTGTATGTATGCCTAGAATTATCTAAACTAAATGCTCTGCAATTCTTACTTTGTTAATGGCAGGTGGCTATGGAGAACCTGACTTTTTGACTAGGTACGTGTGCCATCTGGAAGTCCTTTATCCGGACCTGGACCTACCCCACCACCAGCAATGCACAGCGTGAACCTGCTGAAGCCAAAGTTAAAATCTTTTATGGAAGTTCACAGCTACACCTTGGCGATTTAAACAGCTAAGTGTTTTTTCTTTACCAAAAGTCAGTCTTTTGTATACTGTTCTTAAGCCATTTTTTTAAAGTGGTAATGCCTGGCAGGGGGATTATCACATTTTGTCACTGTCGAAATACTTATGGGCCTGACTGTAAGAAGTAGTATCATTATAAAATCCTAGAGGGGAATAAGGAATAGTACAGCAGGAGTTCCACCAATCTAACCTATGGAAGAAGTTTAGCATTCTGATTTATACAAGTCTACCTGTTACCTGTAGTATTATACAGGCCACTTTTAGTGAGAACTGGGATCAGGGATTATGGAGAAACCTGTAGTTAGTGGGATGCATGGAACATGATTTTTTTCATTCTGCTCACACCCATTTTCTAAATGTTTCATTTTGCTCCTACCCACTTCCAGTCACAGTATTAAGTATTCATTTGTGTCCCAAGAGTCCTGCAGGGCTGTCACTGAAAATATGTCAGAAATACGGTACATAAATTAAAACAAAAAAAAACATTAAATATTGTAGCAATCATATCTGTTAGTCAAGAACTCTGATTAAATAAAATGTACATATTTTTGGTTGCTTAATTTTAAATTATTAGATTTACCTTTGTTCTCAATGTTTGTCCTTTAACAGTGGTATACTGCACCTTAGCCCCGAGGTACAAATGAACATATTTTCAAAGAAGAAAAGAAAATATTGCTCCAGAAAGAATTTTATCTTTTAGGGCTAAAATACTCGAAAAAGGCAATCCCTAGATGAGTGTGGAATGGGAAAGATAGTTAAGGATGAGCACTGGTGCCAGGGGGAAAAGAAGCCAGATGGAAGCAAAGAATGTTGAAGATAATAACAAGAAGAGTCTTAGCTAATGAACTGTTGGGTAGGCAAGTGGCCAATATATAAAGTTTCAGAGAAGATGTAGGAACTTTTGTTTGATTGTCTTATTAAATTTGTATTATTTGACTCCCATAACTTTTTCCTTCTGTTAAATTTTTTCTTAAAATAAATCTCCTCTAGTTGTTTATTTTGGCGTCCATGGCATTTGGGTTTGGAGATGGTTCAGTAGTGCTCCCTAGTGATAACTATAATCAACTTCCTGTATATTAGCTTGGCCAACAAATTAAATCTGTTGTAAAAGGGACTCGCAGACACAGATGTACCTGCAAAATGAGTCACAAAAGCAGGCCAGGACCCTGACTGATAAGCCCAGAAGAAGGTCACCCCGAATCAGCTTGTACACTTTAGCTTGTAGAGATAAGTCAAAACTAGACCTATAAGTTGTATTCATATGAATTCCTTATGAACGCTCTGAAATCTCTTAATATTTTTTTTTGTCCACCACCTCCTGATTCACTAGCACGAGAAAATTCTTACATATGATGTCAAGCTTTTTGGGGTTCTCCCATATTTTTGGCCCTCTTGACCCCAAAAAACTTTTATTTTTAGGCCATTTTTGGGCCATATTTTGTTAAGAAAATGGTACCTTTATGATAAAGAGTAAACCAACAGGTGTCTTTAGCAAAAATGATCAGAAGGACTTGAAGGAGTTGATGCCACATCAACTGACTCCAGGGGTTTTACCTTTACACAAGACTTTGAAAAAATGAGGATCAATAACATAGGTATGCGGAATGTTGTTTTATGCTATTTTAAGGTTGTTGATCACAATTTTAATATTTTTTATATTTAATTATTTATCGGTGGTTTTAGCCCTCTAAGGGCCACTTACAGAAGGTAAAATGACAAATTTCAAACTTAAGTATGTGGGGTATCAGTTTAGACTATTTGTCAGTAATTACGAATATAATATTATTTTTGATCCCTTACTAGGGATTTAGCCTTCTATGGATCTCTAGCAGAGTGTGAAAATAGACAAATTTCTACTACAATTAAGAATATTTTGGCTTTAAAAATTTAAATTGAAGCACATATTTTTAAAATTGTAATACTGTGACAAAACTGTTTTTGTTTATTCTGTACATCTATATCAAGAAGTAAATCTCTGCATTTCTTATGAAAAACCTGACTTAGGGCAGTTCACGTTAATTCAGACTTTTTAAACTTTATTAAAAAAATAGGAAAATAATGCAAAGTGATCAAAAAGAGCAAAAAATAACTTACCTAAAAAGGCAATCTGAGGTTAATAAATCCTACAACAAAAATCCTGAAGCAATCCATACAACAAAGCAAGAAGGAATTAAGATCAACCAAAAAAAAATCAAAAATCAAGAAATACATTACTCACAATAAACTACATTAAGGTCAATGTACCTCTGCTGAGTTTCATTTCTGGCTGGGAACATAAAGCCAGAAAGAGCACCCAGCAGCAGTGACAAAAGGGTGGCCCTGCCTCCTGGGGCTCCACCCAAAAGCAAAGGAAATGGATTCACATTTAATAGGACAGAATAAAAATAGTAGATAATGCACAGTTGTAATAGAAATAATAAAAAATAAGTAAAAAACAATACTTCAACATTTAAAAAACAACAATAAATATAATCCAAGGGAAAATAACCCTAGATGTAACACACCAAATCCTTCAACACAAGGCTTCTCATTATTATACATTGTCATGGGGGAGGGAGATTGCCCAGAGGAGATGACCAATTTCCATTTTACAGAATGTAAGAGTCAATATTGAGCTTTCACACCTGGTTCTTGGAGCAGTTTTCTTTGAACTCTGGAGCAATTCCCCTGATACTCTGATTCATTTAGGTAGATGTGAACATGCCATCATGGACTAAAACAATTGTACCAAGACCTTTTGGAAAAGGTGGTCTTGGTGCGGAACCAAGCAACCCCTGTAGCAGTTCACATGAGGAAATATTATGCATTATGAGAAATTTTTGTGCAAGCTGTGGTTGCCACACTGCACTATTTCCACCTACTGTATAGTTAGGTAATCTGAGCATAAAAGTAAATCCACATAAGCTTATGAATTTGCATAAAACAACTCGCACAATTACTTGTCAATCGAATCAATTCTAGTACCTGATTCAGATTTAGAGCCTCTTTATCTTTCTCATATTCGGATAGCAGTTGTCCACATTAATTAAAAAAAGTTTAAATTCACTAGTGATCACATAAATTAAAACACATACAGAGCTAGCCAGAAACAAATGCACTCTGCAAATGGTGATCAATCCTTTAATCTGAACGACTGGAGAAGGGCGTTCTCTCATTCTCTGAGGTACACAGTAAAAATACTCACTCAATATCTTGAATCATTATCCTACTGAGTAATTGAGATGCCAAGGGACTCACAGCAGGAGACGTGTGTGGCTCAGTGTGGCACCACAGGATTGCCAATGGCTGGGTAATGGGGACTTGAGCCAGGATGTGAAAGTAGACTGCATCTGTCAGGTGGTGTCTCCTCCTTCTGCGAAGTCCAAATACGATAAGGGGAAAAGTTTAAAAGGACAGTATAGGGGCTCAGAGTTTTGGGGATCATCTCTGGTTTTTAACCTCTGATTTTAATAGATATTTATTTACCAGATTGTATCCTCCACTATCACTAGTTTTTATGGATTAATTATTTATTGACAGATGATGTACTGCACTCTGTTTTGGACACTGTTTGTTTTGACTGTTTTTAATAAAAGCACTTTGGCACCATTATGCACCTACCCCTTGTCTGGCTGTATGTGTCCTCATCTTCTAGGCTCATCACTTGGTTACATTACAGACTGCGGCAGGTTACAGAAGGACTGGTCACAGATGGACTGGTGTCCCATCTAAGTGTTGTTCCTGCCTGAAGACTGCTGGGATAGGCTCCAGCTACCCCACACTCCTGCCCTGGATAAGCAAGTTAGGATAATGAATGATTTAGCACAGTAGGAAACTGAGAGAAAATATCAGATCCAGAATATAGGACAACTTCAGCCTGTGTGTTCATTTGTTTTTAATTCAACAGATAGATAGATAGATAGATAGATAGATAGATAGATAGATAGATAGATAGATAGATAGATAGATAGATAGATAGATAGATAGATAGATAGATAGATAGATAGATCGATCTGAAACACTCTCTGGTTTATAATAGGAAGTGTGCTGTATGAAATGAACCAAAGCAAATTTATAAGGAATTTAATGTTTAATAGCAAATAATTTCATAATTGATTAATAATTTTGCATATCACTCATTTACATCTAATTCATTAGATGTATTGAAACATTTGAAGATTAATTTTGAAATTACAAAGAGTGGAGCACAGCAACCCCATGCACTCCTTTACTGTCTCACAGTTCTCGATGGATCGGTTTTCCATTCACAGTGGGCTTCTGACTTAAAGCCATAAGAGTTGGGATGCATTCTGTGTCTTTATTCTTCTAGAAAAATTAATTTCAATTTCAATGTTTATTCAGGGATTGTTAAATTTAAACAGTGTAAAATTACATTATGCAAAGTTAGGCTGAATTTAAATGATCATAAAATTAAAGACATATAAAAAATAAATGGCACAAATAATACATTGCAGTTTCATGTTTTATTAGATTACTATTATATTTAAGTATATTTTTTTTCACTTTACACAATAGTTTCCTATAATGTGAAAGTATAAATAAGCATGATGCAACTTTTCACTAACTTTACTGTGGATATGCGTGGTATATTTCTTTGCCTCAATGAAGCTTTCTTTAAAAGGCTGGGGTAGAAATATACTCAGAGATTGCCCAGGGTTTGAAAAGACATCTGTATCCCTAATTATTGTGTAGATGATGTGAGAAACATACAATGTAAGGCATTTCAGCACCCATGCCTTTTTTTGCAGGGAACTCTCTTTAAATTCTTGATGAACTAGTGAAGCATGTTAGTCCACAGGCTTCTTTTTCCTTGTGGTTTTTCTTTCTGTCTCTGTCAAGTCGGACCTTCTGATTGACTTCCCTGTCAGACTGCGCCCCTGTCCAGTGTTGTACTAGAGGTGGAATTAGTTATCCAGTGGTGCTCTTCTACTGGTACAAAAACAGGTACAGTAGAGAGAGACCTCTAGTTTGGGGGGTCCCACCATTTCCCCCCCATTAAAGACTTTCTCATACCAAAGCAGAGATGAACGTTTACACAAAATTCTCTGGCTAACTGTGGATAAGAGGATAACAGAAGGAAAGAAAAATGTTTATGAAAAAACATGTTCTATTACTTTTGTTATTATTTACTTATTTCTTAACTTTTGTTTTTGAAGAGTTTTGTGTTGATTAATGTCAAAAATTCAAATTTTTGTACTAAGATTTACAAAAATGTGAAAAGTGCAAGGAGATGAAGACTTCTTAGGGTCACTGTATATCAATCAAAGTAATATAGGATACACATTGAAACAAATGACAAAAATGTGCAGAACAGCAGAGTCTGTGATTAAAATTACTGATTAGAAGATGCTTGCTGCACTTTGCCAATTAACAGGAACAGTGATCCATAAATGATAGCCTGGAGGATCAACTTACCAATTATAAAATGTTGTTTTATCTGATAAAATGGAACAGTTTCAACTTCGGCCATAAATATTCACTAGCAAGGGGTAATTCTGTATCCAAAAAGGCTTTTCCTTTCATCATTTGGTTAATAAGTGGCATATAAAAAATATGCTTATGTAGTTAAAAATCCATTTAAATAGTGCATTTGTCTTTTGACAAATGTTCTTTGAAAACTTTGTGCAGTGGCCTTAGAAAGGAGGCACTGAGTGCAACAGCATGTTGTAGTGCTCTGATAACTGAGGCAATGTATGATCATTATAATATTTAGATTATGTTGGTTTACAAATTCTTTTAAGATGATAGTACAGTTTATTAGGCACATTTGCACTGTAAAATTGAGTCCAGTACTAGCATCCTGAAAGTGTAACCCCTCATGATCAACATTAAAATATTGTTTCTCTAAGGTATAAGGATCTGTTTAACACAGTAGCATTTGATCCGTCTAAGATGACAGCATAAACAGTACAGTGAAGCAAGCTTGGCCAGAGGAGGTGTGCCAAGAGGGATCCTAGATTCTACTAGAGTGGCTGGCTTTGGCTTACATCATGCCAAAATGCTCTTCAAAATCACAGTTCAAATAATATACTATGAAATGTCCCAAAAACACTCAACATGCCCCATAAGGGAGAGGGTCACCACCAGACCCTGGCTGGTATAGAGCAGGGCAATGAAGAAACAATAACAACAACAACATTTATTTATTTATATAGCACATTTTCATACAAAAAGTAGCTCAAAGTGCTTTACATAATGAAGAGAAGAAAAATAAAAGACAAAATAAGAAATTAAAATAAGACAACATTAGTTAACATAGAAAGGAATAAGGTCCGATGGCCAGGGTGGACAGAAAAAACAAAAAAAAACTCCAGAAGGCTGGAGAAAAAAATAAAATCTGTAGGGGTTCCAGGCCACGAGACCGCCCAGTCCCCTCTGGGCATTCTACCTAACATAAATGAAATAGTCCTCTTTGTAGTTCGGGTTTTTCACGGAGTCACTTGATGCCGATGGTCATACAGACTTCTGGCTTTTAATCCATCCATCATTGTTGGAACATCATGGTGCTTTGGGTAGATGGTGGTGGCGCATGCCACCACCAACAGGACACCGGAAAAGGAAACAGAAGAGAGAGTAGGGGTTAGTACAGATTTTGAATGAATAGTTATTATAATGAATTGGATATACAGAGTATCAGGAATAAATTACAGTGAAGTTATGAGAAGGCCATGTTAAAATAATGTGTTTTCAGTAGTTTTTTTAAAGTGCTCCACTGTATTAGCCTGGAAGAAAGCTTTATTGGAGGAATAGGAAAATTACAATAAAATAATGCACAGGAGTAAAGAAATAAGCAAAAAGGACTTGCCTAACAGGCAATCTATAATAAATAAGACCCAAGAATAAGAAATCCACAAGAAATTCCAAGAAACAGAAATGAGTCAGATATCAAAATCAAAGAAAATACAATACCACGGATCCCCCTAAAATCCACCAGATCACATTCAAAATGAACCACTCTGAACTTCACTTCTCAGCCTGCCTTTATAGGTCTGGAGGAGGTCCCTTAAAAATGAGAGAATGGTGGCCCTATTTTTTGGGGCTCCATCCACAAAATACAAGGAACATGAAGGACCACAAAACACACATAGGCACTACATAATAACCAGACAGAACAAAAATATCAGATAATGGATAATTAGACAAATAATAAATGAAAAGAAAAATATTATGAAAAATAATTGAAAGGTAACAAGGAAGATAAAAGGAAGGAATTTAAACATATGGCAGTAGAGCAACCGTAGCTTGACCATAACACCCATAGCACTGGGCATCATGTCACAAACGTTTTGCTATGTTTATCTCTCTGTCCAAGATTACGGACTTAAACCTTAAACAGTGTAATCCTTGAACTCATAGGGTTAGGTATTTAATCACTCATAAGTTCTCACTTTTCAATTTGTTTCACAGTCTAAGCATTTTGGCTCTGGTGATAGTCTCATAGTTTTGGTAATGACTCCTGACAATTCTAGTTTTAAATTCACTTACGATTTTTGATAGCAAAACATCTGTATTTTAGAAAACTGTTTGTGTTCCGATTTCCTGGGAAGGCACATATCTCCACGTCCATTTTTAACATCTTTTCAGTGTAAGCAGACAATCTGAAGAGGTTGGCTGTATTAAAACAAACAAATGGAGTGAGTCAGTGCAATGGTCCAGCTGAACTGCTTTGAGTATTCACAACTCAACATACATACAAAGCACACCATACAAAGGAGACTAAATGATTTCATGCTAGTTCAAGTCAGATAATATGCTGGTCAGAATTCATTTTTTACCTAACCAAAGCTATGTTTTACAACTCTCCGAAATAGCACAGGACTGTAACACTGAACATGCAAAGCACTTTTAAGTCAGCTTGCTGAGGTGAAGATACCATGAATCTGTGTTATGCAGGTTTATGTTTCATTTTTGGAATTTTTAAATTGGTATTTCTCATTGTTCATTTATTTTAACATTATGATGTTGACAACATCACAGCAGAATTTTGTGGTCATTTTTTTACTTGTGGTTGTAGCGATTTTATATGCCAGTTTGTAGATACCACCATGTTGGTTCTAGCAGTGATTATGCAGTTCCTGAACTTATGATGTCATTACACCACAAATATTTAAGATAGTGGTACATATTGTGAAAAGAACAGCCTTGACACACACAAAAAGGTTTGGGGCAGCCATTCTTATATTGTCCCTGGCTGCAATTGTTATTTTTTTAAAGCACTCATGTGCATGGTTTTGAGTCCTGAATTAAACTGTCATATTGCAGGAAAGATGGAGTCTTTAAAGAGTTCAGACTGGAAGTGACATCATCTTGGTGTCGGAACCAAAAATGACGTTGTCCTTGGCGCTGGAACTGGAAGTGACGTTGGCCGTGGCGCCGGAGCCAGAAGTGACATCATCCGGAGCGCTGGAACCAGAAGTGATGGTGGCAAAGTAGAATCAGACTGGATTTTCCATATTTGGTCTACAGATATAACAGAATTAGGTTTAGTGTACCCCGCCACTCCCTGGCCTGGCGTGGAATTACCTTCACCTGGTCGCTTCAGCTCTCTCCTAGTCGCGCATGTGTGACAATATCCAAGCTGTTGGATGCAAACATACACTTCTGCAATTGATTGTGAATTGACTTTACCTAAACATAAATGTGTTATTGTTAGAATGCTTTAATTAATTTTTGACTTTTGATTTACAGTTTGTTTTCTTTGTTTGTACTTTTTGGTTTAGATCTTCATTTTCTCACACCTGTTTCTGTTGTATCCTCCTATCTCCTATCCCATCTTTTGGGCCACGATAGAAGGTAATTTAGAAAAGTATTATTATTACTAATATCATTAATATTTTTATCATTATTATTATTATTATTATTATTTATAAAATATACAAGCGAGTGATAAATTATGGAGAACACAAAATATAAAGTAAAAAGAAAGAAAACAAAAGTGACTGCCTCCCTAGTCTTTAGTAAATAAGTCTGGTCTACTAGATAATACAATGACTGCACAGTGTAGCAACAGTTTTAAACAGAAATAAAATTGTGCAAAGTCACTAAATCAAAATAACAAACCAGAGGTCATAACTGTGAAGCCATGAAATAAATAAACAAACGGCAGAACATGAATCAAGAATTTAAGTCGGGAAACAGTGCCAAAAGGGTACACATAACCAAACTGAGTAGATGTTAAGCATAATCAAGAAACAGAAAAAAAACATTTGGAACAAGAAAATATTAATGGGAAATATTGCTAAAGATTTTTTTCTTTCCAAGAATTTGAAATGCTTCCCCAAGTCCATTTCATCTTGCCTGGTAATGGCATAGTAACTATCTACAGAAATGGCGGTGCACATAAGAAAACAATGGAGCACCATGAGTGAATGTAATTAAGTTTCAACATTTTTAAAAATACATTACAAAAAAAATGTAATCATTGAATTTCTTGTTTTTCAAAATCCTGGAAACAATATTTCAAAAAATGTAAAAGACTAATGAACACTCAGACAAAATTAAAGTCCATAGTCAAATATTAACAAATGGGGTATTCATATAAACATCCACTTTTTAATCATAGCAAAGTATTCCTCCTCCCACATCTTTCTGTTGCTCAAAACCTTGGCCCCGTCTCTCATCAGTGAGCTCTTGCCAGGTGTTCACCTCTGGACTCATCACAGTAAGCATTCTAGCTCAAGGTGGCAGAGTATCTTCTATCCAAAACTAAGAATCCCTTCTGGAGTCAGTATTAACCTTATTCTGGCTGCAGGGAGATGCTGGTACTCATCCTTGCAGGGTCTTTTATGCCCAGGACCTACCATCCAGAGCCATTTCTTGCTATATGTGGACTAAGCAGATGCATAAGGCTCCCAAAGCTAATGGGCCCCCCAAGCTGTAAGTTTATCCTCAATATATTTGCGAAGTATTAACATTATCTGTCTGTTTGTAGCCAGCTAAGCCCCATCATGTAGTTAATGAAGCACTTAAATGCTTAAAAATTAAATGTAAGTTATAAACAAAACTAAGTTGAAATAATAGGGAGGACTTGTGTTTGTGGGGTAATCAATTCAGAATCAATGATTTTTACCAGGCTGTTGTGTCGTAAAAAGAGTGACATCTACTGACTGTTATGATGGGATGACTAACTGACAGCAGCACATCATGTCAAGAGGAAAATAATAGTAGCCAAAGCCACATTGATACCTAAGATGGCATCAAAAGTGCTTAGGCCTATGGTACTAAAAAACATAAAAGAAGAAACTTGAAGAAGAAAAGTGTGCACAGAATAAAGGTAAAGTATTTGATAATGATGTTGCAGTGGATCGGAGGTGGGAAGTGACAAAATAAAACAACTTTGTTACTCTTCTTAAGTAGAATTTTCATGCAGGTTATCTGTATCTTTACTTGAGTATTTTACTTGTTTGAAACTTTTTACTTTAACTCAATGGAAAATAATCTGTGCTCCCTAAAATAAACAAAATATCTGTGATTTACTATCTTGCCAACAAGTTTTTGCAACCGAAAAACAGGGGAAACTAGGTCAGATCCATCCATCCATTTTCCAAACCCGCTGAATCTGAACACAGGGTCACGGGGGTCTGCTGGAGCCAATCCCAGCCAACACAGGGCACAAGGCAGGAATCAATCCCGGGCAGGGTGCCAACCCACCGCAGACTAGGTCAGATAATTTTATTAAATTATTTGCATATATATGTGAAAATGAGGGACTTTCCTATTATATATTTATTTGCACGTTTTACATCTTTGATTTCTTCGTATGCAAAACATTCAGCACCAGGGAGAGAAGTAAAAGGAATAGCACAGGCAGCAACTGCGATGATTAAACAATGAAGATGTGGTCAAACCAATGTCAAGCAAAACTGGACTTATTAATGAGATCGAAGACAGAAGTTGGTCAGAAAATATGCCCCATACAAGTGGTTGGCACAAAAACAAGCCTTGGTGAATGCTTTGCCATTTGTGCCAGCCATAAAAACACAAGGTGATAGCATTCAAAATTCACCCTCCGCTCTTTAAAAACACATAGAGGTAAGCATGCTCACATGAACATATACTGATTATTAAAACGATAACAAAAAATCAATTATAGTTAACTATGAATATTAGAGAAAAATGATTTTACAGTGACATTATTGGGGTAGGTTGCTAAGTTAATCTAAATATGAGCGTTTGAGCATGCTAAACAGATTTTTATTTACGTTGATATTTATGTATACAGTATATATATATTTATATACACACATACACACACACACACATATATAGGCTAATGTTGATAATGATATCAGATGGCAGAGATAGAGGGAGATAATTAACTGGAATGGAAGCCAAAGAAATTAGATAAATTCAAGCCCAATTAATTTTAATATTAAAATTAAGTATAATATTAATTTATTCAAGATTAGTTGTCAGATTTATAAGTAGCATAAGACTTCTTGACAGATTTTTATAACTGAAGCACTTAATGCATGTTTGCTTTTATTGTATTTTCTCATTATGTCATTTCACTTACCACTTGAAATAAGTAATTGTTATTAAATATCTTTCTTATACCTGATTCTTAATCAGATCAATTTTCAAGTAAAGGAAAATTTTTTACTTTTATACCCAAAAGTAAATTTTAGAGCATGTACTTTGATACTTTTACTTGAGTAAATATGATTAATGCATACTTTGACTTTTGACATTTACCAGAGTATTTTTATAGATGAGCACTTGCACTTTTACTTAGGTAATGCATTTCTGTACTTCTGCCACGTCTGCAATGGGTAAATCTTTTAACTGTAAGCTGGGCAGCGCCTTAACACTCACCTCGCTGTCTATCTTGTCTTTTTCTCTCTCTGTCTCTGAATGCTGATCGCAGTGATCATAATGATTCTCTCCCTCTGTATCATTAATTTACTCGTGTTTTTATTACTTAAAACAGATAAAAGTAGAAGAAGTCTGAAAGTGACAACTTTGAAATTGGGTGCATGCTTTAAAAGGACACTATATATTGCAATGTTTAGTTATATTTATTAAAAAACAATTCTGTATTAGTATGACATAATTGAAAAGTTGTGGATAATGCTGCTTCTGATGAATTTCTGGATATAGAGGAGCCTCATTTTTTACCTTTTATTGACATTTTCTGTAGGTTTCAATTGCTTGGGTCAACTTGAGATCATTAATTTGAATTTTAGATTTACGCATCTAGACTGTTTTTTCTTAAAGTGAAACAGATTGATGCATTGCCACAGATCATCATAAAGGGTTTGAACTCCCCCCATTGTAGTTGTACAAACAATCTTGCATAAGGCCCACAAAAAGCTAGAAAGGGCCCTGCTACCATCTGTTGGGGTGCAGAGTTATATCAGTCCTTCTGGATCTTGTCTTAGTGTCCTAAATGCTTTTCTGTGTTTCCTTCCAAGTCTCAGCTCTCTCACTAATGGATTGGTGTCCCTAACTACTGTCTGTCTAGGGGACATAGCAAATTTACAGAACATAAGTTTCCCTGCACTGTTGACGCGCATCTCCATTATTTGATTTGGATTTACGCTCTCCCTGAAGAATCTGCTGCACATTTTCACTGTGGAAACCCGTTAACAAATAGCCAACCCAACAAAAAATAAACATTTTTTTTTTCATTAAGGAACGTGTATTGCTGTTACTTTAATCGAGATCCAATATCATGTATGTAAAGTATTATGAAAGAACTGTGATTTTTCAGTGGTGGAAGCATTGCAAAGAGCCACAAATACAATACTGTCATATAGATGAATTTAATACATACAAGGAGGAGATAGGCAAGTTTTTCGACAAGAAATGATTCCTACTTATAGATGAGAACACACTGTATACTGCTGAAATGCTAAATTATGGGTTGGCCCACATCACTTTGAATGCTTTAGAATATGCAACACACAAACAAGATCCCAGCCATGTGTTTTCTGGACTTTTCTAAGCCTGAAAAGAAGCTTAGATGCAATATATTTTATAGGGATAATGTTGGATAAGTCATCACCTAACTGTCCTTGTGAAGCCTGGGTGAAATAATAGTACAAAGTGCAGAGAACTAATGTGTGTAATCTTGCATGGCAGTGGTAGTGTTGCTGCCTCACCATTCCAAGTGATTGAGCTTACATCCTAACCCAGTCACCATCTGCATCAAGTTTGGATGTTCTCCCATGTCAACACTGGCAATCCAGTTTTCCTCCCACATCCCAAAGACATGAACGTTAGGTTGATCAATACTTCTAAAATGGCCACTTATGAGTACCTGTGAGTGTAAATTTGAGTGCCCTGTAGCCTGTGATGGACTGCTAGACTCCATTGCGTGGGTTTAGTAAGGAAGGATGGCTGGATGCAAGATAAAAATGAGAGAATAATAACATGAACATGCATGATAATGTATACTTTCATTGCATGATAAAATAAGTGCATGTTCATATATTATTATAGTTCTATTGAATGGTGTGCTGCTGTTTCACTGTTCAAGTTCACTGCAGTACTGCTTAACATATCTATCCCTTACATTCCCTGTCGGACTCTCATGTTGGTGTCCTGGCCTATACTGTTATCTGCTTTGCTCTGTTTTGTATTATGTAGTGTCTTTACTAATTGCAGTTAATCCTTCAAGCATGTAATGAGGCTCCAGAGGCCCAGTGGGAACTCACCTTCTAGCTCTAAAGACATTTCTGTAACAAAGAGATGAAAATAAAAAGACCCTTTCAGAATCTGTCAGATACACTGTTGGACTTCATGAATTTAAGGTGCAAGACTGCATGTCACCAATATATAGAACTGAAGTTCTCTTTGAGCAAAAGGCCCAGCATCATGACTCAATGAATTACCGTATCTCTTGTTCTTAATTAACCTATGTAGAAGTCAAAGTCAGAGCCCAAATCAGGTCACTTTTAAGGGAAAAACAAGTAGGGAGTATAGTACTGTCTAAGTCTCCAAGAAAGTAGTATGTCATGGAGGTCACAAGCTCTTTGGAAGGTAACTCATAGTCTGTACTGTAAATATCCTCAGGAATGGACAAATTAAGATGGCGGGAATATCTTGGCTTTCTCACTCACCATTTATTTGTTTCTTTTTTTATTTGGAACTTATATTTGCAATCCATTACAAAATCTTGGGGGACGTTCAGCAAACTCTGGTGTACTTTACTATCAGAATCTAGTCTTGGATTTGGTTTTAGAGGAGGTGAATTCAAGGAAGAACAGACCCTGTTTACTGGAATCATTTTCTTGGCAAGGCCAGTCATCACTAACCTCTAGTTAGAGTGATAGGAGATGGAAAGAGAAGTCCATCTGTTATGGTAGCCCTTTTTCAGTCTTACTCAGTCATGGCTATAGCCCTTCACTTGCAGAGCCACTGGGACCACTAACGTGCAGCCTTCTACAGCAATTTTTTTTATTTCTTTCATCGTAGATGTTGTGAAAGGCACAGAAGCAACATGGTTGGCACTGCTGCCTGGTTTCAAATGCCATCCCTTTCATGGTCTATGGGGAGATCATGTGTTCTACTCCACTCCAAGTGGTTTTCCTCGGGTATCTTTTCTCCTCCTCAGTAAAGACATGCAGATTAGATGGAGGAATCCAAACAAAGTTTGTGCAAGTGTGAGCGCCAATGGACTAGCATCCAGTTAAGGGTTGGTTCCTCCTTTGTGCTTGAAGCTCCCAGCTCTGTCCATTAATCTCCTAAACCCATATCTTTAAGCACAATAATAATATTTATAATTTACAAAACAATGGTAATTAAAAATATTAAATAGTGAAAACAAAAAATGTATAATGTATTAAAATGTGTTAACCTTTTGTATCTAGTACCTTTTGTTTATTTTTTTTTAGCTAAAAATATTATTTAGCCATATGTTAATAGTAGAATACACACTAATGTAAATGAATTATGAACACAACATTTCATCTTACCAATACAAACAGGAAAAAATAACTGAAGATATATTCTCATGAAAGTAAATAATTTCATGTAGTAAAATGTATTTCAATTATATGCAGAACATTATAATCAATCTTGTACTTTCTCTCACTCTGTTAGTCACTCCTGTTCTGCTTTCCCAGTAAGATAGGCAGACTAGGCCACCTAATTTCTACCAGCATATTTCAGCTACACTCTGGTGGAGAAATATAATGAATCTATGGGTGTCCAAGGTCTGACCTGACTTTTCTTACTGCCAGCCATGCTGTAGGAGGCTTTGGGGCACCATTGCTACATGCCCAAGCAAACTCCATTGGCTTGTCTTGATCTGAAGTAGATCCAGGCAAACTCTCTGGACTAAATGACAAATCGCATACATAAGGACAGCAGTGGAAATTAAGGGGAAGTGTATTTAAGACTGAAGTCAGGAAATACAGTACATCGTTACTCAAAGAGTTGTGGGAATCTAAAACAAACTACTGAGTCATGTAGATGATGCATAACTTTGACAACTTTAAGAAGTATCTGTATGAGATATTGAGAGAGCTATTCGCTATTAGCTAAATAAAAGAGCTGGGTGGACTGAATGGCCTCCTCTCGATTTCTCATGTTCTTATGATCTCCTTACTCTGCCATGGATGGTGAGCCCACAAATCATGAGACCATAGAAGAGGATGGGGATATAAGTTGACTGGTAAATAAAATGTGTTCTTCAAGGATTACCTCCCAATTTATTAACCACATTCTGGTGCAGCATGCACAAAAATGCAGCTGCTGCACCATTGCCCCTACCTTCACTCATAGATAGATAGGATAGATAGATAGATACTTTATTAATCCCAAGGGGAAATTCACATAACACATTAATTATTCTCATGAATAAAAGCTCAACATACTTGAACTCCATCATTTTGGAAAGTAGCTATGCCATTACCTGAAGAATCTAACCCTGACTATGTATAAGGAGGTGTTACCTCCAGTCCCATGTGGGTGCAAACCATTTCATTGTGGGTCAAAAGTATCTGGTTACCCTATAATTTACCATCCGAGTGCCACATTCACCTGATATCCGTAATGGTCAAGTCTGCCTGTCACTTTGTTATTCCCTCATATTTGCCAAAGCTGAATAACTGTGCAAGTCCTGTTTCATGAAAATTACAGACATGCTCAAGCAAAGAAGAAATTCATTACAATTTTATTATGTTAATTAGCAAATGCCCAATGTGGATTTGGTGTGTGTGAGTCAGTGATCCTTGTAATGGACTAGAGTTCTGTCTAGTCCTATTTTGTCTTTTTGCTCAATCCGGCAAGATAATCTTTGGCCCCCACAAACCCTGAAATGGATTGAGAAGGTTATTAAAAACCCATCCACTACACTCAGTCCACTGAGGGCTACAGTGCCTGCACAATCTTTGAATGCACTGAAATATTACGCCATGCATACATTTTCTAACTTGTTTCTATTTTGCTAAAGCTCATTCATCATTCAGTGGGGTTTTCCCTGCCTGAGCCTCGGCCCTTTTCATTGTTACTATTGGAAATTTTTTACACAACCCGACAGGAACCAAACCTGGAATTGAACCCAACATTATGGAGCGGAGAGACAGCAATACTAATTGCGAGGATTTTTCTTAATGACATTTCTTTTGCTTTCTTTCAGCTTTTATTTTTTTTCCCCT
The DNA here is from genome assembly GCF_900747795.2 of Erpetoichthys calabaricus. Classification (NCBI taxonomy): domain Eukaryota; kingdom Metazoa; phylum Chordata; class Cladistia; order Polypteriformes; family Polypteridae; genus Erpetoichthys; species Erpetoichthys calabaricus. Next base: position 49,941,742 of record NC_041395.2, on the reverse strand, counting down.
GTGCTGAGAATTTCCCTTCTGTAAAATGGTTGCCATCAGTGTACTAATGATGTATTATGGGGGGAGGTGATTGCTAATTTTGTTTATGATATATTACTTGGTATGCAGCCATCATGTGACATCCAAGATCTGAGTCACATCAAAAATTCAGAGTGGGCAATTATTTTAATTAACTGCATCAATTTCCATTAGAAACAATCATGCAAAGGGATATATTTAGGGAAATAACAATAAAAAAAGTCTTCTAAATGTCACCTGCCTTTTTTCTGGGGTTTTCTAAGTGCTTGTTGTCATTTTCTTGTTGCATGCCACAAAATCAATGTATGGGAGAGGCAGACATGTAATCATTTTTCAGATGCTGTTATTCTATTATGTTTTAAAGATTGAAAGGCAAATTGTTCTTTGCAATGCATTTCATTTGGTCTTTTTAGAAGCTTATAAAAAATGAATTTGTGAAAGTTGTGATGTACTATTAATGCAAAGTGCTCTTGGATGGTGTCTACCGGTGAAGGATCTATATGAAACAAAGATTGATTGATTGGTCTATTGAAAGGCAAACTTCCCAATTTGACTGAGAGCCATTTTCTCTAAAATTGTCTTAACAGCAAATCTGAAGCTGTCTTCCATTATACTGGGTCACTGAGAAACATACAGGAGTTGAATGCTTAATACTTTGAGTTAGAACAGGTATGTTGTTATTCTAATCTGGTGCTGCGGGAATTATTAATGTCTAATTTTAAAGAGTCCGTGGTATCCCCTTTACAACGTGGGCCTCAACAAGAGGAGAATGACTGCTAGAAGATACTGTAGAGCATTTCTGTTAGTTCTCTATATACATTCCAAAAATTTCACTTATTGGAATTTGGAGCTATATGTGCCTGACAGAGCTATGCAGACTGTGCAGCATAAATTCCTAAAATAACATGGAGAGAAAATGCAAAACTGTCACAGATTGCCATCAAGATGCTACCAGCCTTGGCCACTTTAGTCTATTAGGAGTGCTCTCCAAGATTTCTATATTGATGAACTGGAAAAGGTGTCAGTATAGCATCCCATGTTTTTTTTTTCTGCTGGGTATACGGTTAAGTGAAAAAAATATTCTTTTTTTATTAATTATAAACTTTTATCATCTACAAAATAAAACACATTGCTATCACAGCATTCATATCTTAAATGCTCTTTGTTGCTATGCATAAATAAGGACATAGACTAAATGTTTGTGAATCCAAAGATAATACTAACATTTTGACCTATTAAGGTATAAAATTGAAATGTACAATTGTATATTCAGGCAAACCAGGACCTCACAGTTACAGCTACCTCAATCTGCAGGGAGTTTTAGAGTTCTGACTGTGTCTGTATGGATTTTCTGAGTTACCCTCCACTTTCCATAGACACAGATAGATAGATAGATAGATAGATAGATAGATAGATAGATAGATAGATAGATAGATAGATAGATAGATAGATAGATAGATAGATAGATAGATAGATAGATAGATAGATAGATAGATAGATAGATAGATAGTGTGGCACTTGGCCGGGACTCCCTGATTATGGAGGAACCACTTCCAGGACAATTTCTCCCTTGGACCGACAGAGGACAGCCTTCTTGGTTTCCAGCGGAGCCATGGGTCATGAACATGAGAGCTCAGCCCTGTTTGGTTGGTCAGGGGGCACATGGACGTTTTCAGGGCCCTATCTGAAAAAAAACAGGAGAGTAACAAGGACTTAGGAACGTGTTATGCTATGACAACTAGTTACACACAGAGGAAACAGTGTGGGGACCTAATGCAGGTCTTCAAAATTCTCCAAGGCATTGATAAAGGAGATCCAGCAGAATTCTTTCAACTTAACGGTGAATCTCGTACTCAAGGACATCATTACTTCTTTATGCAAAAGGTTATGGAATTTTAGAACAAACTACCAAGACATGTAGTCGAAGCAGAAACTTTGGCAACTTTTAAGACGTATGTGGATAAGATATTAAGAGAAACCAGCTATTAGCTCAACAAATAATTCTGATGGATGTTTGTCAAAATTGTTATATTCTAATGTTCTTATGAAATGTATTTGCTCCAGCAACAACATAGAAATAATCTCTAAATGGTAAAAGTACAAATTATTTCATAGGTGCAGGATCCAGAACTATACAGAAAATAAATTTATAATAATGATATATTAACCCAAAGAAATATTGTCCCTAACATGTGTATTAGGTTACTTGATGACCTAAATCGGTCCTGTATGAGTGAGGGAGGGTGTGCTGCCAGGATCCAGCTCCCATGAGTTTGTAATTGACTGCATTTGGAAAGTTGGTCAATAGATTCAACTATTCCCCTAAAAAATCACCAATTTACTTCAATGTTTAAAGAAATAAGACATTATGAAATCTCCAAGATATTTTTCATTGGCCTTGTGTTTTACCGGCTTTCTGTAGCCCAATTTTTCAAATTGCAGCTCTTTATAAGTGGCCTCATTTTAAAAAAACCCTCACCAACAATGTGATTTTATCTAAGTTAGTGGTAAACAAAATATGATCAGACACAGGACAGGGCACTCAGATATCTTTCTGTTAACTGCGTAAATAATCTTGCCCTTATTTCACATACTTTCATTTTATGTCATCCATGACTAAAGCATTCATTCGTACAACAAATTTCCACAATCATTAAAGTGTTTTATGATACTCATGTGCTTCCGACATCTAGACAAAATATGTCTTCAGATAAGAAGGTAAATGTGTTCCTTTTTCTCAAAGTGATTTAAGAAAGCATTAGGTAACCTTGGACTCTATGCAAAACATTTTAAAGATAGGGTCACAAGAAGATTGACAGAAAAAATAAACTACATTCACCACAAACTACTGAATTCAAATAAAAAGCTGGTGATTATCACTAATTGAAAGGTGAAATGACTTATTGTATAAGTAAATTGAATAATGAAGAAAGAAAGAAAGAAAGAAAGAAAGAAAGAAAGAAAGAAAGAAAGAAAGAAAGAAAGAAAGAAAGAAAGAAAGAAAGGCTTTTGGTCATCTTTTGGTCATGATCTGTTTGTAGGCAGTTCCACATGGACATTGATCCATTTTTGATACGTGACTGTTGTTCTTCTGAGTTCTGTCTGTCTGGAGTAAATTCTCACACAGATTACTGCCAATCTCAAGTGGAAACGAGCTCTGGACACTTTGGATTACTTTCCCTTTGCTTTGCACATAGAGTATGCCTAGTGTTCCCTGTGAAGTGCTGCTTGATTGCTTTTTGAAATCTCTGAAGTTCTTCTATAAATGGTACATTTTAAAATAAGAAGTCCAGATTTAATTGAAGCAATTAATTGCAATTGGATTTATTCACTGTTGCCTCATAACATCTGGAAGTTGATAGCTCGGTCGTTGTCATGTGAAATTCACGTTCTTCCTGTGTATCACATTGGGTTTTTGCAGGTGCTCCTCCCATATCTCAAAGACACCCCTGTTTGTTTGATGTGGGATTATTGGTGGCTCTAAATTAAGTCAGTGAAAGTGAGCATTAAACCCAGCATAATGGAGCTGTGAGGCAGCAATGGTAACCACTGTGCTACCATGATTTGACAGTGTCTTTAATCTGTTCTCCATAAACAAGAGATGAGATTGTTTGAGGTTTGATTCCATAATCTCGGACACTGTACTGAATACTGCATAGGGTTATAAACACTTAAAAATACAGGTGCCAGAACGATGCCATTGGGGAACCATTTTGGGTTCCCAAAATACCTACCCATATGAAGGTTACAGAAAGAACCTTTATTTCTTTAGAGCCATAACAGGCTTGCATGCAGTAAATAACCATAAACAGATGATAAATGATTTGTGAAATGCCAGTGGGTCCTGATTTTAAAAGGACTCTTACTGCATACAATAACAGAGGTTTTCTTAATCTTAGTGCCCTGCTAGGTAACTTAACATACATTAAAGATTTCATCTTTTCTTCTATATATTGGGAAGTTTTTCAAAGCCATTCCAGAATAAAATCGTGCTTTGTAAAGTGATGGCTCTATGAGGAACCACACAACCTAAAGAATCATATAGTGCCATTAAGGAATAATAATTTTTAGGAGTGTAGATTGATAAAGAGGAGTATTATAAAGTGGCCCATATTGCCTCTTGGGAGACAGCCCTTAATAACAGCACCACAATTTCTTCTAACCCAGTACCAATAAGCTAAAGTTACAAAATGCAAACAAGACGCACTTAGAATTAAATGGCAACATATTAAAATTTATCCCAAACTAAATTATTAGTACAAAACAAATACATTCCTGGGGTCAGAACTCTCAAAGGAATAGAACAAAAATATCTGACACATAAAAAAAATCCTAACAAGGTGTCTCAATTCGCAACCTGGCTGTTAGGCCGGATTTATACTTCACGCGATGCATGCCGCAGCGGACGCTCCTGCTACGCAAGCGTTGTACTGTTTATACTTGCGCGTGTACTTTACGTAAATCTGGAGGAATCCGCTAGGTGGCAGTGTGAGATATTATCACGGTGAGAACATGTTCGGCTTCTTTGTGTTATGAATTGCCTAGAACACCCATTAAATTCTGATGACACCTTACCGCAATATCTCTAAAAAGGATGTTGATTGATTAAATCCAGGGATGTGTCCATTCCAGCAAGCATTGGGCACGAGTTAGAAACAATCCCTGGACAAGGCCTCAGCTCCTCGCAAGGTGAATACAAGCACACACATACACTAGTGTCATTTTAGCGGCACCAAATCCCCAAATCTGCATATCTTTGGAATGAAACTGGAGTACACTGAGAAAACCCAGCAGGAAAACATGTAAACTCCAGGCAGGGACATGACTCTCTGCAAGACAGCAGCGCTAACGTTCCGCCACTGTGTTACCCCCAGTGTGTTATTATTAATAGTATTCATAATTTAAATGAAATTACCGATTTATCTGTAAAATGTAATATACATACTTTAATGCTTTTCATCATGAAAATGATATCAAGTATAAATCTAAGGATTCTAAATGTGCAGAGAGTTGGAATATTATACATTTAATGTGCTCAGTGTGGCGATCTATTGCTGGTGATCCGCTGCTGTCAGGGCCAGAGGAAGCCCTAGAAAAAAAGATGGCACAGAAGACGGTATGTGAGACTTTTAAAATGTATCGTGTCATTACGATCGGGAATATGCGACGCTTGAATATAAAAGCACCATGAATACATCTGTATGTCGGCATTTTGCTTCACCACATCGAACCATTTATCAAACATCGAAGCGCGCACACCGATCTCGTAGGATCCACAAAGCAACTTTCTGTCACATGTAGATAGTAAACAGAGACTCTGATGTCACATTCCAACTTTTAGCACTCTGTGCCCCTTGACTTTTTGCTGGTACTGCAACTCGCGTACGTGTCGCGTTAATTTCTGAGGACCTGCTCAGTGGACGCATCAAATGAATGCTCAGAACGCGTGGCAGCCATGATGTGGGCGTGTACGCGTTCTGAGCGTGAAGTATAAACGAGCCCTTACTGTAAAATAAGCTCTTTAGCTGCAAAAATGGGGTAGAAAATGTGTAGGATTAGTAAAATTACAATGCATTTCCATCTATGGAGTGTAGTAAATCGTATTACTCAGAGACGTTCAAGTCTTGACTTGATGTTTATTTATAGATTTAGGAAAGTAGAGACTGATGAGCTAGGTTGGGTGAACACCCTGTTTTCATCAGCTTTTCTCTTGTTCTTAAGAAATGATGAAGCAAACAGACAACAGGTACCTCCTGCATGCAGTGAGTTGACTTTCATTGCCAACCTTGTCATTGTTTTTGGTGGTGTTAGAACATTCTAGCTGTGCCAACATGGGTTTTGACTATCTCTAAAGAAATATTCCTCCCAAAAAGTTTTTTTTTTAAATGTTGCTCCCCATATGTGGTTTGCTGTAATGTTTGAATGGAGAAGAGAGATAACAACTTCCTCCCCTCATTCACTGGTCGAGATTCTTGTCGTCATTTCGAAAACATGGTCAAATGTCAATGGGCATTCTGCTTGTGGGCTACTTTCATTTTCCAGAGGTATTTATTTAGCAGTATTTTAGCAAAACATGCATACGTTTTGCACATTATGAGCATACAACTAGATGACTTGACATGTGGATTATGTAACACAATTTGCTATGATACTTAAGAGCTTCCAAACAAACTGCTCATTAGAGGGAGAGTCCTTCAAACCTGATTAGAATAAAGGACAAACACAGGATCCATCCATCCATCCATTTTCCAACCCGCTGAATCCGAACACAGGGTCACGGGGGTCTGCTGGAGCCAATAACACAGGATCTTTATAAATAAAAATATTTGCTCTTCACAAAAATGCTCTGAACTAAAAGTGACTTCCATGGAATATCCATCCATCCATCCATTTTCCAACCCGCTGAATCCGAACACAGGGTCACGGGGGTCTGCTGGAGCCAATCCCAGCCAACACAGGGCACAAGGCAGGGAACCAATCCTGGGCAGGGTGCCAACCCACCACAGGAAACACACAAACACACCCACACACCAAGCACACACTAGGGCCAATTCAGAATCGCCAATCCACCTAACCGGCATGTCTTTGGACTGTGGGAGGAAACCGGAGCGTCCGGAGGAAACCCACGCAGACACGGGGAGAACATGCAAACTCCACGCAGGGCGGACCCGGGAAGCGAACCCGGGTCCCCAGATCTCCCAACTGCGAGGCAGCAGCGCTACCCACTGCGCCACCGTGCCGCCCTCCATGGAATATGAAAGGAATAAATGAATTTCCTGAAACACAAGGCAATCCAACTGAACAAAGTCCCAGTACAAAATCAAGGCAATGGTTAAAACATAGAGCACAGGTTTAAATATTCAGTGCACACATGCAAAATCACTAAAAACACTTCCCAAGTGCATTTGAATGAATATCTAGGAACTGTGGGTTGACTCCTCCTTTATAGGACTGAGGCCAATTCTTTGCAGTAATGGGCAGGTGGCCCTACCTCTTGGGTAACCACTCACAAAACACAAGGAATGTAGCAGAGTCATACATACATAGATAAAATCAAATACAAAGAATAAAGCAAATAAACAGAAATAAAATTAATACAGGCAAAAGAATAAAAAATGAACAAAGAAGACAAAACAAGGATCTGAACACTAGCCAGGGGTGTAACCCTGGTGAAATATAACACGATATTGTTCATGGAGGTTTTGGTTATTGTTCTCTGTAGTCCAGTGCAGGTCACCATGGGCTCCAATTCTTTAAAAAAATTGATATTTCTGTTCTCCTTGAAGGGTGGCACGGTGGTGCTGTGGGTAGCTCTGCTGCCTCGCAGTTGGGAGACCTGGGGACCTGGGTTCGCTTCCCGGGTCCTCCCTGCGTGGAGTTTGCATGTTCTTCCCGTGTCTGCATGGGTTTCCTCCCACAGTCCAAAGACATGCAGGTTAGGTGGATTGGCAATTCTAAATTGACCTTGGTGTGTGGGTGTGTTTGTGTGTGTCCTGCGGTGGGTTGGCACCCTGCCCGGGATTGGTTCCTGCCTTGTGCCCTGTGTTGGCTGGGACTGGCTCCAGCAGACCCCCGTGACCCTGTGTTCGGATTCAGCGGGTTGAAAATGGATGGATGGATGGATGGATGTTCTCCTTGAAAACATAAGATTAAAATGTTTAACATGTCATCACTGCAAACTACTTGGGGGTAAATAAACATAAAGAAAATACGTTCTTAGATTATTTCATTAACAAGAGGCATATTAAGTACACCATAACCCTGTCTATGTTATTCAAAAAAGGAACACATGTGTGCATAGGAGGCACCTTCAAGGCTCTGATAAGATACCACCACATGAAGAGAGAAGGCGCTGTTGTTAACCACCTTATCTTTCCACTCACAGCTATGAAGGACTGCAGTCAGTTGATCCCTGACCACACCCTGTAGACCCTCCAGCCCCCAAGGCTTGAAAGTATATAAACAGACACAGGGTTGTCTTAACAGCATCATAGGCCCCCGAGCAAAGTAGTGCACTGGGGCTCCTGTTTGATAGCCAAACAGAAACATACAAAGGCATTAGAAACACTGTGGACCCCTATGCTCCTGGGGCCCCCGGCCAGTGTCAGCAGTTGAAGTTTGCATTTGGTTCCTGGCAAAACAGAGAGAGCAGAGTGGAACTGCTCAGATTTTAAAAGAGCTACTTTGTTTGTTACTGGCAGTGGCCAAGATCCATTTTGTACCTTTACTAATTTGCTTTTCTTTTGTTTAAATAGGAGTTTACTGGGTTGGTAACCCAGAATTTTAAATCCGTGTTTGTCCTTCCTTCCACAAAATATTTGAACTTCTCTTAGAATTGTGTCCCATGACTTTTGGGTTTATGAGAATCCTGCTTTTAACTCTAATAAACAATTGAACACAAAAATGTTTGGACTAATGTAACATTTCAATGAATGTTCTTCATGGAGCGTTCTAATCACCACCAATGGTAGTTAAATAAAAAGATTCATCTTTACGCTTGCCATTGAAAAGCTACATGTTTTAAACGTATAGTATTGAGTGATGTGGTGATATAACAGAACAAAAGCAAAATTATATTAAATAATGCATATTCGACTGGGCATGATTTGGGGGGCTTTTTTAAAAGCTAAATTCACAATCTATAAATGCATCTGTTTTTTACAGAAAGGTCTTGAGCAATTTTGAATCAGTAAGTGGTATGAAGTCATATTTACATGAAGTAAAACAGTCAGTGCTTAAAAGCATCTTACACACACGATGGAGCAAAGTTTCATAAAGCAAAATCCTAATGCTTTGCCCAAAGAGGGCTTGGAAGGATAAATGCTGATAAAAGGAAACTCTGCTGACAAGCACAAATTAAAATAAACATTGTTTTGTGTGCTACAGGGGATGAGGCAGAACATCAAGAACCATTTTTATTAAATATTTTGTGTTGCTAGGGACAGCTACATCTTCCTGATAGTTCTTAAAATGAGTTCAGACATTGACAGTTTGTATTCCAAAGCCAAAGAAAACATATTTAAAGAAAAATAACCATTTATAGAAAAATTACCAATGAATTTAAATAGGGGCTGGTGGATTTGCTATGTCATATTGCTACACTGCAGCGAGGGTGAACAGAGGGAACAACAGAATTTGAACTGTGGAGATCAATTATAGATAGAAGGAAAATAAATGGAAAAATAATTTAATAAATTCAACCACTAATGTCATATATCATGTACAAAACCAAATGAAAAATTAGATTTTATGTATAAATAATTCTACCCCCAATAATTCAAAATGTTTAATTAGAAAAGAATGCTCAGAAGATATTTATTTTACAAACAGTGAATGCCAAACCCTGACAGACTTGTGCTTCCATAATAAAATTTTAATTATACTTGACAATCAAACAAAACTAACAAAAAAATCAAAGAGAAAAATCAAATGTCACTAAAATGCTTTGCTAATTGGGCTGTGCTGGTATAAAAGAAAAAGGTCTTTGTTGAAGTGATTATAGACGTCAGTGCTGGTTTGTGACTGAATCAAAGCCAGACAGTGTGTACTGTATGTGTAAAGTGATTAAAACTAGACCTTATTTAATGGAACTCTGTGAATTCTGAACTGAGATCATACTGCAGGATATCAACAAATAGATAAATAAGTAAAAGGCTGGTACACTGGCACAATAGTTAGTGCTGCAGCCTCACAAGTCCCAAACCCTTGGATGGAATCGCAGCCCACTCACTGCCCACTGCCCTGCACTTCCTCCTCATGTCTGACTCTAAGATGGACAGGAGTCTCACTAAGGACTACTTCTGCCTTGACTGCAACACTGAATTAAAACAGGATGAAAACTGATTGACAGATGAAAGAATAAATAAATCTGTAATGTAACAGATGTGGCGGTTTGAGATATTTCTGTTTCTTATTTTTGCAAGACAGAGCATATGCTTCTTACAGTATCAGTGTGCACAAGTTCAGAAGTGAAGGCTCCCTGATTATGATGGAGCATCATACACCTGATTTTAAAATAGTTATTGGTGTGCATATTAGTCTGCATTTAATTATTTATTAGTGCAAAATCATGTTCTAAAAATGAATGAACAAACAGATGAACAGAATCTGTAAATAAACTAACAAATTAACAAAGCAGTGGCACATCAGTTAACACTACGGCTTTACACCTTCAAAATCCGAGATTCAAATATCAGCCTGGGTTTGGCCCACATGGAGTTTGCGTGTTTTCCCTTTGTGTGTATGGGTGTTCCACCTGTGTCACTACTGATGTGGGTGGTAGGTTCATTAGCAAATCTAAAGGGATGGTATGCTGCCCCGACCAGGACTGTGCTACTTTGACAGGCCCCAGCTTCCACAAGAATGGTTTAGAAAATGGATAGATGGCTAAAGCAATGAAGTAACTACTGTATGAATGAATGAATCAATCAATCAATCAATCAATCAATGAAAATGCTTAGTCTGTCACAACTGTATTTATCAATAGCACCTGGTGTCCCCGATTCTCTTGTGTCACTGACACAATGTCTTTCTTGTGTTTTTGAGTGGATGAGTAGTAATTTTCTCAAACTAAATAAAGAGAAACCAGAAATCTTAGCGATTGGCAAAAATGGATATAATGAGGGTATTAGAAATAAACTTGATCTATTAGGATTAAAAGTCAAGATAGAGGTAATGAATTTATGGGTAATTATTGACTCTGACCTAAATTTTAAATCACATATTAAACAGATCACTAGGACAGCAGGGTGGTGCAGTGGTAGCGCTGCTGCCTCACAGTTAGGAGACCCGGGTTCGCTTCCCATGTCCTCCCTGCGTGGGTTTCCTCCAAGTGCTCCGGTTTCCTCCCACAATCCAAAACCATGCAGGTTAGGTGCATTGGTGATTCTAAATTGTCCCGAGTGTGTGTGTCCTGCGGTGGGCTGACGCCCTGCCCAGGATTTGTTCCTGCCTTGAGCCCTGGGATTAGCTCCAGCAGACCCCTATGACCCTGTGTTAGGATATAGCGGGTTGGAAAATGACTGACTAGGACAGCATTTTTTCACTTAAGATATACTGTATAGCAAAAGTTAGATCCCTTATAACTTTGCAAGATGCTGAAAAATGAGTTTTTTAGTCAACTAGATTACTGTAACACACTCCTCTCAGGACTACCCAAAAAAGACAAATCGATTGCAACGAGTGCAGAACACAGCTGCTAGAATCCATCCATCCATCCATTTTCCAACCCGCTGAATCTGAACACAGGGTCACGGTGGTCTGCTGGAGCCAATCCCAGCCAACACAGGGCACAAGGCAGGAACCAATCCCGGGCAGGGTGCCAACCCACCGCAGGCAGCTAGAATCTTAACTAGGAAAAGAAAATCCAAGCACATCTCTCCAGTTCTGATGTCACTACATTGGTTACCTGTGCCATTTAAAATTGACATTAAAATACTGCTTATGGTTTACAAAGCCTTAAATATTCTCACTCCATCCTATATATTTCAGAATGTCTTTCACCTTACACTCCAAATTGTAACCTTAGATCTTCAAATGAGTGTCTGCTTATTATTCCAAGAGCTAAACTTAAAAGAAGTGTTGAGGCGGCCTTCTGCTGTTATGCACTTAAAATCTGAAATAGTTTACCGATAGAAATTCACCAGGCTTATACGGTGGGCACTTTAAAAAACTGTTAAAAACTCATCACTTTAACATGGCTTTCTCTGAATGCAATATACTTCATTACTACAAATGTTTGTGATGCACCATCTGCTGGAATGATAAATGTAATGTATTTTATAACTACATTAATTACAAAATACATTCCATAAGGAGGTGCACTGCAAACTTTAACGTTGAGGTCTTCATTGATTATTTGGATTTCAACCCATCTTAAACAAGTAGAATAGCTAGTAAAATAAATACACAAAAGCAAAGCTTGTGCATTGTGGGTTTCAATGTAAAAGGTACATGAGGGTAGGAGTTAAAAGTTGCACAACAGCCTAGTGATCCTTTACTGACTAGTTGGCCGACTAGACAAGCTGTGATGTCAGTCACCTTAACCCTCCTGCTGTCTTCTTCCTATCTTTCTAGTATATAAACAACACTTCAACGAGAAGATGTTTGGAGCAGCCCAGGGACTGGACACATGTCTGTTACTATAGCCTGTGTTCACATTTCTTTCGACATTTTTATGAAACAGGGTCACCAGTGTTGCACCAACACTTTTTGATGTCTTACTTGTGTTTTCTATGGGCTGACAATAACTTATCTACCTGTTGTCTGAATGTGCAAAGTCTGTTACAGGGCTGAGGAGTACTTGAGTTTTAATTCCTGGAGCATCAAGCCAACACAGGACTGGATGCCATCATATTGCAGAGCCAGCTTAGAGGTGCCTTTCATACTGTAAATGCATATCTTTGGATTAAAGGGGAAAACTCAATGGAAAGGAGAGAAATGATGTATATTCAATTCAGAACAAACCAAACATGGGAATCAAGTAAAGCGCAAGAACTTTCAGGTGACTGCAGGAGTTGCAAGACCTTGTGACTCACAGTTGATGGCTCCAAGCCACAAGAGTGCAGATTCAGGCTGTGCTTCTGATTGTGTGTGTAATTCTGAGTAAGTCCCAGTTTCATAAATTAATTTTTGCATTTAACACTTATTCACTTAGTAGATATTTCTAACCAAAGTGACTTACACAAGAGGTTAACATAATCAAGTAAACATCAGTCTAGGGGACTGCTTTGAAACAATTACAAAAAGACATGGTTAGAAAATTGACCATCACGAATGAAGAACTGTAAACTAAAAGAGCAGTGCAAGCATAATTAATCTTTTCTTATCTACAAGACATATCATAAAAACCATTATCAATTAGAAAGATGTTCACAGAAGATGAGAGTCTTCAAAAGCTTGTGACAATGCGAGTTCCACTCCAAAATCCCATCTTGCTTCTAGGAGCTCTTGAATCCTACACCGTCGGTAATGTCACCGATGAGCTAGGCAGTGAGGCACAACAAAGCAAGGGAATGGTGCAAAAAGTGCTTTTATTTAAAATCAACAAACAAAAACAAAGTGTCCAAATTAAAGTGCAGTGCATCAAAAATCTTTAAATAATCCATTAAAATAAGTGAAAGGTGGTGGTTAAAAACAGAATAAATTCATCGTTTTAAAAACAACGAGGTTAAAATAACGACTGGAAGCAGTCTTTCTTTAAAAATCCGGTGCCTTCTCCTTTATCCTGACAACTCCCCTGCTTCTCCCTTCTGGGCCCCACAACAGGGGAGTCGCCCTACCAGCAAAATGCAGCTCCTTCTATACTGGTCTGGTAGCCCTCCAATCCCTGGCTACGTCAGGCTCCAGACGGACTGAGACTTGGGTTCCTTCCCTCAGTGGCCAGGGCGCTCACGCTGGGCCTCAACATGCCAAAAGTCTCCACGACTGCCAGTGCCTTCATGGCCTTATGCAGCGAGCCGCCCATGATCTTGGTCACTCCTGCTCCTCTGAAAAGCTCAGCAGGAGTGACCCAATCCATCCACCTTGAGTGTCAGCCAAACATTCTGTCAGGACTTTCCTTCCAGCTGCCTGCCTTTGCTCAAGCGAGCCTGCTGTCGCTCGCTCGCACCGGCTCCCCACTTCTCCAACCTTCCTCTCCCTTAACCTCCGTCATTCTCTCTTAACTTTTTTTCTCCTCGCCGCCTCGCGCTTTTATTTATTATGGGGACGTGGATCAGATGTGGCAATTAGCAGCTCCCGGCACCAATTACGGATGCGGACAACTCCTCACCTGTGCACTTAAGTGAGGACCATCCGCATCACGCATCACCCAGGAACCGAGTGCCGCAATTATTTATTTAAAAAGTGGCCTTTTTGACGTAAGCTGTGGACCTGCTACACCACAACGCTTCTTAAACACACCGAGGGAGCTGGATGGAGGGGGCAGCTCATTCTATTAGATGGGAGCAACACCTGAAAAGATTTGATGCCATGCAGAGGTGGTTTAACCAGCCTGAGCGGTCGAGAAGGAGTACAGGACCTCACAAGTGTCTCTATATACTTAAAGGATAAGCTCAGAACTTTTCAGGTCCAAGTAGTTCCATCACAAACACATTACGTAAGCATTTGCAATGCAAAATCGTGTTCTAAAAAGTTAAGTTTTTTCTATAAATAAAAAAAATATATCTTGCTGTCACTGGCACATTACAATGGAGGCTATGGGGCACATAATGCCCTGGAAAAACAAAAGCTTCAAATTTAGTGATGAAGAGGTAAAGGTTTTGGTATACTAAAATATGCCTTCTGTGTTTCTGACACATGTTTGTAACAAAATAAGGGATCTGGAAATAATCATTTTATCTCATTTTCCTGGTACTATTTTTCTCGTAGTACGGGAACATTTTGTATTTGCTGTGAGATCTCACATAAATATGGAAGTGAATCAAAACAAAAAAAAAAAACATATGGCACAAAACGTTTTACTGTGACTTTCAAGAGAAGGCCATGTTCCAGGAGGGTGAAAGGTTGTTGTACAGGAAGACTAAGTTCTGAGCTGTTGTACTGGTCTTCTTTTTAAATGATGGAATCTCCCAGTTTTGTTGTTTTTCTGTTCACAAATGACATGTAAAAACTATTTTACAAAGTGTGGGTGTAATTGCAAGATGCAGATCAATGCTTGACAAATGTTTTAACATATTTGGCAAGTTCTTAAGCTTCTCCTCCATGCCGCATAGCCTCTATTGTAAAGCACTAATGATGCCAAGATAGTTTTATAAATTTATAGAAACCTCATAACTTTAGAACACCATTTTGTGAGACAAATACATATATTTCAGGAATGGCCAACTCTAATGCTGGAGAGTTTTCATTCTACCTGTTTTCTTAATTGTGATTAAAAGTGACTAGTTTTTGCTACTAATTAACTTCATTTAATTTATTTGCTATTGAAGACTCAGACCCTTTAAATTAGGGCTAAGCAACAACGGACCTGGAGGGGCACAATGGCTTCAGGTTTTTATTCCAACCCAATTGATTAATGAGAAATCATTTATCGCTGATGAAACACTTATTGCTCAAGTGGCATTTTCTTCTTCATTT
Organism: Erpetoichthys calabaricus; assembly: GCF_900747795.2. Taxonomy (NCBI): domain Eukaryota; kingdom Metazoa; phylum Chordata; class Cladistia; order Polypteriformes; family Polypteridae; genus Erpetoichthys; species Erpetoichthys calabaricus. Next base: position 49,926,646 of record NC_041395.2, on the reverse strand, counting down.
TAGTTGTCTCGCTTGTTTAAGATTTTGAACCCTTGATTGCTTATCTTAGTCTTAAACAGCTGTATTCATTGTTTTAACTGCTCCTTATTAGCAATAATATGTAAATGACAAAGGAACCAGCAGTTCTACGTCTAGCTTGTCTCCATTTCCACCTGTGTGTATTCATTATTCACTATTTGGTTACATTAAGTACTCAGAATGGAAACTGAAGAGAAAGTGAAGAACTGAAAATGACTTTTTAGGCTTTAAATTACTTGGCAGATACATGTGTCATTAGAAAGGAAAAAAAATCTATGATTTAAGAATGAAGTGACATGGTAGAGTTAAAACACTAACAAGCCATGAAATTAAATAAGATCCGTTATCGGTGAGGATTGGCTTTTAATTAAGCAATTGGGTTGGAACAAAACCCTGCCGCCACTGCAGCTGTCCAGGATCAGAGTTGGCCACCCCTGATATATTTGATATTTATGAAGAAATAACGTCACAAAAATACCAAACTTATTCTTTAAGACTACTCAGTAGGTAAGCATCAAGGATTTGAACTTAGTTGTAGTAGTAATATATACTACTACAGGCACCCTGATAAGTGGAGTGACATGCGCTTGTCTTAAAAACAAGATATGCCTCTGAATTTTCAACCATCTGCAGTGGTTTGGTAGCACACGAAGGTACTTCTGGCTGTACAGAGTTACAGTTAATCCCATGTACTAAGCCTTAGTACTTGTAAAATTCCTTGGAATGCTGCATAGATCATAAAGGTGCTAAACTTTTTGTTTTCCTTTTCTTTTCTCACTTCTTTCAGTTCACTATCTTGAAGAATCAGAACCATCCCAAGGAGTCCTCAGGTTGCAGACATGATGAAAGGCCAATACAAGGAACAGTTGCCTAATTTACAGTCATCTGACCAAGCAATCTAACATGTCTTTTAGGTTCTGGCAGGAAATTGGGCTTCTATGGTAAAGCCATGCAAACACAATCTCCCTATGTTTAAGGAAAACCTGACCTTGAGGCCTAGGGCTGTAAGACAGAAACACGACTCACTGCTTCATTGTGCTTTCCATCAGAACAGGACCTTTTTTTAAAAAAATCATTCAGTTTTTATTATTATTATTATTACATCTATCCTTCCATTTTCTGCTGCTTATCCAGGTCTGGGTGGCTGGGATAGCAGTCTGAGTGAGCAAAAATGCTAAGACGTCCCTTTTTCCCCACCATTACTTCCAACTCCTCTGACGGGATACTGAAGCATTCCCAGGCCAGCCAAAAGATATAATCTCTCCAGATTGTTCTGGGTCTGCCCCGGGGTCTACTTCCAGTTGGAAATGCCAAAACACCTCCTCAGAGAGGCATCCATGAAGCATCCTAATCAAATCCACTGCAAATAGTTCATTTAGATGTTGAGGAGCAGCAACTCTGCTTTCAGCTCCTTTTAAATGTTTGCACCACAGACACAATCTCTTAGGCTGAGCCCAGACACCCTACTCAGGAAGCTCATTTTAGCCACTTGTATCTGCAATCTAGTTCTTTTGGTCAATACGCAAAGCTCGTGACCATAGGTGAGGGCAGGATCATAGATCAAGTGGTAAACTGAGAGCTTTGCTTTTCGGCTCACCTCTTTCTTCACCACAATTGGCCGGTTCAACTTCCGCATGACTTCAGATGCTGCTCTGATCCGCCTGTCGATCTTTTGCTCCCTTCTCCCTTGACTTGTGAACAATAACCTGAGATACTTAAACTCCTCCGCTTGAGGCAGCTCTCACATTCTCAACCCAGAGAGGCACTCACTCCACCCTTTTCTGGATGAAACCAAACTCCTGGACAGGTGCTAGACTGTTATTATTACATATAGCCAATATCTTTATCTGAGACATCTAGCATGATTATGGTTCTTTACAATTGTTTACACATTAATTTTTCTTTTTTTTTTCTAAAAATGGTGCACAGGCGAGTTAAGTGACTCACTCAGGCCCACCCGGTCAGCCACAAATGGGAACTGAAGCAGCAATCCCAAGGTTTAAAACTAAATGTGTTATGCTTGTTGTGATCCTGTTTTCTCAATGCACACAGGCAAGTATCCTCCACATACCTGAACCCAATTTAAGCCGGGTAACAATCATTTTACTAAACTTATGGTAATTACTATTATTATAAAGAGGAATTATATGCAATATTTCCAATTAGAATCCCCACACTCAAGAAACCTGTGCATATTGCTTTTCAACCCATACTATTTCCTATAATTAAATAACGTCCAGAAATGGCACAGAATCTTTTTTTATATAAGAGAGACAGCCTGTAGCTACCTGTGAGAGCAACACATCAGCAGCTGTTAGAGCTGACTTGAAGGTTAAATATTAGGAAGGAATCCAATTTCTCTTGTCTATTCAGCTCAGCGGTGTGTTAGATTGCGGCTGGAGTGTGCTTATGGAGTGTGGGATATGAAGTAGGCTAATCAATCCCCTCTGCTTCATTCTCAAATTCCTCTCATATCAGGTCCTTGCCCCCGGGCAGCCCTTCTGCTTTCCGAAAGCCAATTCCATAAAAAATAAGAACTGTGACCTGCAGCTAGAGGGTGAAGTTGAGTTTTTCCTTCATGATTAATCTCTTCTTGGGTGGCTTTCAAAAAAAAAAAAAAAAGAAAGAAAACATGCAAGTCGCTGCCTTGTGAAGGAGAGTTTTTACTTCTGAATGAGCCTGGTGCTCTGGAGCTCGCTTATCAGCAGAAAGAAAAAAGGGAATTCATTTTTGACAGTGCTTCATGTTGACACTGAGAAAATGAACTACCTGATGCTATGATTAGACCAGGGCTGCCATAATTGTCATCTGAACCAGTGTGATGATGAAATTCAAAGTATATTTTTTAACTGTTCTTCAAGGACTTTACAAGGTGCAGACAATTGACCCCCCCCCCATAAACCCTTAGCATTTAGCATTTCATAAATAAGTGAATGCATAAACAGCCTTTAATAAAGGATTATTCAAGGACTATGATAAGAAAAGAATTTGATCTGTTTATCTAACTGCAAGGGGTATTGGGAAGTAGAAGCCAGAGAGTTTTCCTTTCTGAGAGGTCAGAACGCATTTTGGACAGACTCTGCTGTCTTTTCTTCTCTTCTCTTCTCTTTTTTCTTTTAGGATCCTGGATAAGCAGCAGTAACAGGCAGCACACAGGAAGATGATCATTTTTTGCTATGAGCCAGTGATCAAAATTTAATAATATCACTTTTAAGTAGAGATGATGTTTCTGTTTCATTTCATCTAGGCTGTGAAACGTAGTGCCTGAATTTCAAAGCTATTTAAATGGCAAGGGCAAACCTTATTAAAATAATATGTTCTTTTTAAGGATGCTAGTCAATGTTTGATATTTAAACCTTTTCTATTCACCTCTACAAATTAGAGAAATTCCTAAAGGGTGGAAGCAGGGGAGTTGTGCATTTTGTACAAATATATGCAAAAGAGTTCATTTGACCACAAATTTGTATATCAGTGATAGTAACATTATTCTATGTAAGAGGTAATAATAAATAAATTAAATATAAATGTCGTTTGAGAGATAAAAGAATTGGACTGATTAACAAATAATGACAAAAGAAAACATTGAAAGGCTTTGGATACATCCTGGTATATTAACTGAATTATGCGTAAACAGGGCAAGCATACTGCCACAAGATAGGAGCAGGATATTATGAGGCCCTGATAATAGAGGGGAGATTAACAGAAGGATTGGAGTGGCAAGCGCAGTTATGCGATCACTGTACTGATCCACAATGGTGAAGAAGGAGCTGAGTCAGAAAGCAAAGCTCTCGATTTACTAGTCGATCTACATCCCTACCCTCATGAGCTTTGGGTAATGACCGAAAGATTGTGATTGCGGGTCCAAATCGCCAAAGTAAGCTTTCTCCGCAAGGTGGCTAGGCCCTCCCTTAGTCATAGAGTGAGAACTGCAAAGTAGAGCCGTTGACCAATGCATCAAGAGGAGCCAATTGAGGTGGTTCGGACATCTGACATGGCTGCTTCCCTGATGCCTCCCTGTGGAGGTTTTATGGGCACAATCACCCGGGAGGAGACCCTAGGGAAGACCCAGGGCTAGCTGGGAGGATTATATCTACCGGATGGCCTGGGAATGCCTTGAGACACAAATTTGCAAGTGGGAAAAGGGACCTATGGGCCTCACTGCTAAGACTTGCCCTTGCAGTCCAGTTTCAGATGAAGTGCTGGAAAATGAATGAATGATAATAGATGAAACGTAGGCTGATCCTCATATCTGTTAAGATTAGAGTTATGGAAGACACCATATCTGAAGATTATTGTGACTAAGAAAACAATAACCAGGAGATGATTACATGAAAGAAGAATTGTCAAGAAAAAGAGAGAAAAATTTAGAAAGAGAAAAATCAGGTTGAAACAAAAAAAGGCAAATGATCAGGCAATCTAAACTCAAGTGTTATGTTTTAGCTAGGGTTCTTTCTCAGGATTTTTTTTTTATTTATTATGTTTTTGATCATTTTTAAAGTTTGGATCAAATACTATGGTTATTTCTATTAAAGGAATACTCTGTGCTTTTGAATTGAAGAACTAACACTCCGCCCAAATTCATTGGTCCTGTCTTCAATTTAAAGTGCAACCCCATGTGAAAGGGATTTGTGTGTGTGTAACACTTTCATCTTCCGGAATTATTTAACTTTATATATTTTAGCAGAAAAATACCTGCATTTTGCATGCAGTCAGCATGCAAGTAATGTGTGTATTTTGGAACTCATAAAACAGAAGTGAGGCTTGTCTGTCTGATGTCTCATGTTTTATGTACCATGACAGAATGGGGAAAAAAAGGGTTGCGATTACAACTGAACTTATTAACCCTTTGTACAATGCCGGCTCTGTCAAGCAGCACACTATTGGGTGTGACAAAAGTGAATGTGCTGGAAGGTTGGCACACAGTCAGTAAATTAGACATGCCCAGTGATTTTCAGTCATTTAAACTGACATGGTCTGGTGACAAGATCACCAACTTCAGTCAGGAAGTCTGACATGCCCTACAAGTAAAAGTTGCATAAAGTGACATTGGTTTATGATGTTAAAATGAATCCTGATCACTCGGTAGCAATTGCATGAAGCAGCTATCAACAACATAGCTGTGGCCTTGCAAAGACATACAAAGTAGTGGTGCCTGCGAAGAAAATGAACAATAAACACGGTGTTGAGGTCACCAGCATAACAACAAAATATTTGACATTTTCAAAAACAATAAAATATACTTGAAAAGTGCAAAAATGGGTGACGGGTATACTGAAAGCTTTAATCAAAACAAATAACGGGTTAAAATAACAGAGGAAAGTTGAATAAAGAAAAGGCTCTAAAATAAAAAAAACACGAGGAAGTCTGCGATTGAACCAATAGTGGGTTTCAGAAATGATTAAACAGATAATAGATCGGCTTTAGCTGACTGAGAAATAGGGTTGTTCAATACCCCAAATTTAAATTGACAATATGCCGTTGGGAAATCTCATGGTATAAGATTTTTTTCATTTATTTACACAGTTCAGATTGTATTTTAAATATATTTTTGCAAAGGAAATCTCTAAGTAATTTAATATCTTTCCAGTTTGTGTAATAGAGAGAAAGAGAGAGACATAGTAGAAGGTGAGAGGATGAACCAGACGAACAAGGCCAACACCCTGTAGTGGTAGACTCAAAGGGGAAACTAGATTTTTTATATGCTGTGTTTTTGGATATTTGTGTCTTTCCTTTGTGCATCCTTCTCTTTTGTTGCATGAAATTAGCCATCTGTCTTTGAGCACAGAGGAACTGCTTAAGAAAGGGCAGATCAGATTGTTTTTTCTTAGGAGACTGCATTTTTTATTGTGGTGGTGTCATCCTTTAGAGGTTCTCTGTGCTATCCTGTGTGATTTTGTATTCAGTGATGAGCTGGGCTGGTAACATAACTTCAAGAGAGGCCCACTGACTCACCAAACTAATTTAAAAAACTAGGGTCAGTTAAGGGACACACTCTGGAGGTAGTAGCAGAGGAGAGAATGAAGACAAAACTGAGGGCCGTTATGAACAATGCTGCACATCCTCTCCATGACACACTAACAGTGAGCACGTTCAGCCAACAAATTATTTAACAGCAGTGTATCAAGAAATGTGACTGGGGCTCCTTTATACTCACAGCAATATGCCTGCTTTTATAATGCCTCTTTGGGAGTGCTGTCTTATTATCAGCCAAGTCAGAGGTTTCATTCTTTTTGTTGTTCTTTGAGTTGGGTGTTGGTGTAATATTTCTTAAGTTTCTCTAATCAAAAATTTCCCCCCTTGGAATCAATCTATCTATCTATTGTGAAGCCCAAGGCACATACAGCTGCCCTATCTCTGACACAGACAGGCAGGACACCAGTTGTCACACAGCATATGGTTTTATTTAGAAACCAGCACACATAATGCTCACAGGGCAAAGCACAGTCCCTTCTTGCCGCCAGTCCTTCCGTCTCTGCTCCTCCTCAGGCTTTGTCCTCTTCCATACGACTCAGGCCATCGAGTGGTGATAACCGGCCCCTTTTTATAGGGTAGCTGGAAGGACTCCAGGCGCCCAATGAGCTTCTTCCGGCCACACTTCTGGGTGTGGTGGAAGTGCAGCCAAATAGGGCCCTGAAAACGTCTATGCGCCCCCTGGCGGCCCCGCTTGAAAGCATGGAGGCTGCCCTCTGTCGGTCCAGGGGAGAAACTGTCCTGGAAGTACTCTCTCCCCCGGTCCTTCCATAATCAGGGCATCCCGGCCGAGCACCACACTATCTATCTATCTGTCTATCTCTTTTGGAACTTTAGTGTCATTATATTCAATATGGAGAAATCCACTCTCCTTATTTATATGCAGAACAACTAAAATAAAACCAATTAGCAACAGAGCAGAATGTGCCATACCATAATTTACTTTGTTATAATAATTCCCTTTATATAAAGTTACAGTATTACACAGAAATGAAACTAATATTATTCTTCTCTGATAAATATATCAAATGCTTTCAAAATAATTGCAGTTTCAGTATATAATAACAAATTGCCTTTATTAAAAGATACCTGGGGTGAGCGTCATTGACACAAACACTAGTTATTAACTATTATCAGCAATACACACAGCATGAGTAAAAGCAGAATTCCATTTCAATGAGAAGCATGTGACTGCACTTTAGACTTGATGAAATTCAGCTGCCGTGGTGTATTGCAAAATCAAGGATTCTCACCCCTCTATTAAGTTCAATATGTCATCCAGCATCTCATCCTTGTCTTCACATGTATCATTGACTTCCCCAGGACTGTAACATCTTTTTTTTTCTTAGAACCCAGTGAATTCATAGAGTTACCTATCAGTAATTGCTTTTCTCCGAAGCACACTAAATGTTCCCCCATTTTATACTTCTTAAGGCTCGGCAGCTCTGTAATGATTAAACTGTCTTCAGTAATGAAGATCTTAGGATGCAAAACTTTTTTATTACCAGTAGATATCCTTCTTACATTTATGAAAGCTTCTTGAGTCAGTCCGGGAGTTACTTCCATATAATTTTCCTAAAGAAGAAACCAAACCTGCATACCACAGCTCTAAGTTTAGTATAAGATTGTTTGCCTGTTTATGACCTTGCATCGCCTTTTTCCCTTTTTGAATGTCTTCGTTGACAGGTATGGACTGTCCAATTGCACTTTGAGTCAGACAAAGAAATCAGACTGCAAGGAGGGTGAGTGAAGAAGTCCCCATTGTGGTCTGCAAGCTGTGCACACCATTAAAAGAGTGCAGACTGCGATGAGTTCATGAAAACAAGGCATGATAAATAAATCAAACAAATGCTCGTCATTATTCAAAAGAAAAAAGCACAGGGGCTGTGCATGGTATTAAACCAGGCCAAAGTATGATCCAAAACCAGGGAAGATGTCATATATTTCATTTCTAAGGAAACATTTAAAATCACTAGCTTAAGCCATATATAGAAAATACAAGTAATAGTAAACAACAATTCTTGAAAAAACTGGAAGAAAAGAAATGCTACAGGAATAGAGAAAGGTGGTTGTTACAAAAGCAAAAGATTCATAATATTAAGTCAACATGAAATTCTAAGCTTCTTTTTACATTTCTCATGGAGCAGGAATTGAGAGGGGTTAAATGTATTTTAGAATTATTTTGAAATTTGTTCCAGAAGGTACTAAAATAATGTATTTGTTTAACAATTCTGTTTATTCACTGCTTATTTTCTTTTGTTGCATTAATGGACGTTGTGTCTTATTTAATATATTTAACAACACAAGTTTTTGCTGCAATTCACATTTTGTCTATAATTTATCTTTATATAAAAAAATAAAAGACCCTCTTCAAAAACATTTAATAAGAAAGATATTTGGTTGTAAGAATTATAGGTTGCCAATTAAGATTTCAAAATTTCTGGTTTGCCAATCTAATGAAAGTTCATGAAATCATTGATCTTTGCTTCTTCCAAACTCCAATTTCTGTTTAGCATTTTAGCATCTTAAAGAAATAACTGTTAATTTGTTTTCTCTACTTGGAAAGATGCTCCAATTGGTCACACCTTACTTCTTTTTTCATGTGATCACTTTATCAGAGTAAAGTTATAAAGAAAAGAAAATTGACAGGAGACTTCTCCTCTTTGCTGTCAGTACAGCAATTGTCCAAGTGGGTAATGTGATAAATGCTGATGCTAAAGATGTTTGGGATGGTCTTCATTCACATTCATATTTACATTTATTCAGTTAGCAAAAACTTTGAAGGGTTTTAAACAAAAATGAACACAAAACTCATTAATCTTTCCTCAGTTAAAAGCCATTATCAATTAGACAGATAATTCACAAAACAAGTGAGTCTTCAAACACTTCTTATAAACACTGAGGAAGTTTAGCTGAAGATGGGTAGCTCATTCTACCACCTCACAGCTTTACAGGAAAAACGTCTGAAGAGTCTCTATTAAGATTTGAAGCCATGCAGAGGTGGCATCACCAGACGCTGGTCACTAGCAGACCAGAATGGGCGAGAAGGAGCATAGGACCACCCAAGTTTCTCCATATACATCGGTGATGACCCAGTGTCTACGCTGTAGGCAAGCATTAAGGATCTGAACTTAATATATGCTGCTACAGGGAGCCAGTGTATCAGCCTGCAAGGTGGAGTGACATGTGTCCATCTGAACTGGTTGAACACAAGATGTGCTGTTGTATTTTGAATCATCTGCAGCAAATTCATAGCACACACAGATACTCCTGCCAGCAGAGAGTTTCAGTAGTGCCGATGTGACAAGACCAAAGCCTAGACAAAGAGCTGTGCCTCATACTCTGCCAGATATGATCTGATCTTTGGGATGTTGCACAGTAGAAATTTTTAAGACCCAGAGACAGCTGCAACATGGTCAGTGAAAGGTTGCTGGTCATCACTCACCACCAGATGATTTCATACAAACTTGGTTGGTGTGAGTGATAATGAGGCAAGCTGAACAGAGACTGGATATTGTATTGACAGAACGTCTGGGATAACAAGGAGATCCTTCTTTGCTATGTTGAGCTGTAGATGACGCCCTTCATCCAGGTTCAAAGATCACTGGGACATGTAGAGATTTTAGTTGACACGGTGTGATCCTCTGGAGGAAATGGCTGGTACAGCTGTGTGTCACTGGCATAGCACTGATATGAGAAACCTTGAGACTACATTATAGGGCCTTGTGATAGAGAGGTGTATAGAGGCAAGAGGAGAGGATGAAATACCGATCCTTGGGGCACCCCCATGCTCGCCTAATGCAGCTTTGACATATCTCCTCACCAGAACACACAGTAGGATCTACCCGAGACGTAGGATTCAAACAATCTGAGAGTAGTCCCAGTGAAATCAAGATCAGAGACGGTGGCAAAGAGAATCTGATGGTTGACTATATTGAATGTGTAAGAGAGATATAGAAGAATAAGGACGGGTGACATGTTGGTAGCTCTAGCCAGTCATACTGTGAAGAGAACAATCAGCAGAACACCAGAAACAGCAAGAATCAAAATGAAGCCGACAGTCTAGGTTTTATTTTTGTAGAGTGCTCTTCACTGAGAAGGCTGTTTAAATATATTTATAAGTATAATATGAGAGAAATAAAGTACAAAATCATAAACATATCTACATATAAACACAAACTAAACAAGCAGTAACCCCAAAGTTAATCATAATATTAAATACTAGCTGTGTAAGCCCGTGCTGTAAAAAGCCCAGGGTTCTAGAAAGTATTGAAATCATCAGAAAAAAAAACTGAAATGTAGGGATGTCAGGTAATTGAAAGGAACTACTCTGGGCATCTCTCTCCTAGGAGGATTCATTTGGCCAACATGCTTTCACTGCTTGTGCATTAGCAGCGGGAGGAAAAGTAAAGGGGATACCGCTTTGCCAATGTTAGCAGCTAAGTGACTTTGTCTTCCTTTGGAGGTTTCGTTTTGCTGACGTGCTGGCCTCGCTTGTGTTATTAGCGGCTAAGCAAGTTTTCTGTTTCGTCGGAGGTGGAGCCCTTACCCCGTCTCCACCACTCACTTCCGGGCCGGACAGACAGACACACTTCCACGCGTAGACATCCATCCATCCATCCATTTTCCAACCCGCTGAATCCGAACACAGGGTCACGGGGGTCTGCTGGAGCCAATCCCAGCCAACACAGGGCACAAGGCAGGAAACAATCCTGGGCAGGGTGCCAACCCACCGCAGGACACACACAAACACACCCACACACCAAGCACACACTAGGGCCAATTTAGAATCGCCAATCCACCTAACCTGCATGTCTTTGGACAGTGGGAGGAAACCGGAGCGCCCGGAGGAAACCCACGCAGACACGGGGAGAACATGCAAACTCCACGCAGGGAGGACCCGGGAATCGAACCCAGGTCCCCAGATCTCCCAACTGCGAGGCAGCAGCGCTACCCACTGTGCCACCGTGCCGCCCACGCGTAGACATTTATATATAAAATAAATGAAATCATGCTAACACGAATAACTGGTAATAGAAGAATTAAGATGTGACCAACTGACAGAGGAAAGGAAACTCTTTTCAACATCAGCACAAGAAAAAAGAAACCTTTTGGAGGTCCACTGTCATACAGTCATTCTACAAAAACAAAGCCACAAATTTTCTGACTTAGGTCAGCTGGTCACCAAATCCCTCCTGAGCTTTCTGTAATTTCATATGAACATGCTGAAATCCACTATTTTACAGTCATATGAAAAAGTTTGGGAACCCCTCTTAATTCTTTGGATTTTTGTTTATGTCAATGTCAATTTATTTACATATATAGCACATTTAAAACAACATAGTAATGCTGTGGCCAAAGTGCTTTACAATTATAGAATAAAATACAATTAACAATTAACATAAAAAACAAATAGAAATAAAATATATGAACATACAATAAGATACATAATAAATAGTAGTAATGTTTTATAATCACAAAGAGGAAGCCATCAGTATTACTGAAGGTCACTGAATGCAAGTGAATAGAAATAAGTCTTTAATCTTGTTTTGAACAGTTCAGTTGTAGACGACTCCTTTATGTAATGAGGTATAAAGAGTTCCACAGGCGAGGAGCAACAGCTGCAAAAGCCCTGTCCCCCTTAGTTTTACACTTGATACGAGGGATAACAAGAGACAACTGACCAGAAGATCTAAGCACTCTGGATGGCTGATGTAAAACACACAATTCAGATAAATAGGTAGGAGCAAGCCCATGTAAAGATTTAAAAACTAGCAGCAAGATTTTAAAATCAATTCGAAAACTGACAGACAGCCAGTGTAAAGAAGCTAAAATAGGAGAAACAGAGTCATACTTTCTTGCCCCAACAAGAAAGCGAGTGGCAGCATTTTGGACCAACTGTAACCTGTGTATCAGAGATTTGTTAATCCCAGAATACAGCGAGTTGCAGTAATTGAGGCGAGAAAAAATAAATGCATGAGTAGCTTTCTCAAGATCCCTAGAAGATAAAAAAGGCTTGATCTTACCTAAAAGACGAAGTTGGAAAAAGCAGCTCTTGACTACAGAATTTACTTGTTTCTCAAAGGAGAGGTTACTATCCAAGGTAACACCAAGATTGCGGACTTGAGGTTTGGAAAAGACAGAAAAAGCTGATAAGTCCAAGACCAATTTGAGCTTTAGCCGATGTACCCACAATAAGCAACTCTGTTTTATTTTGATATAGATCTAGAAAATTATTAGCCATCCAGGATCTTAGTTCAGACAGACAGTTGTGGAGTTGATTTGTTGCAGATTTGCAGACAGGAATATAAACCTGAGTATCATCAGCATAGCAGTGAAAAGAAATGTAAAATTTCCTAAAAATCGTTCCAATAGGGTGAAGGTATATAGAGAATAAAATAGGACCCAAAATGTAACCCTGAGGAACACCATATTTAAGAGGAGCAGTAGATGAAAAAGAGGAATTTAAAGTCACTGAAAAGTGTCTACCAGTTAAATATGACCTGAACCAGTTAAGAGCCCCTTTAAGCCCAACAAGTTGTTCAAGCCGCATCAGCAATATTTCATGGTCAATGGTGTCAAAGGCAGCGGACAGGTCAAGGAGGAGAAGGACTGCCGCATCACCTGAGTCAGTAATAAGAGAGATGTCGTTGAACACTTTCAGGAGTGCTGTTTCAACACCATGAAAACACCTAAAGCCAGATTGGTAGATCTCAAATAAATTATTAGAGTTAAGGTGATTGACCAATTGATTATAAATAACTCTTTCCAGAATTTTAGCCAGAAATGGCAGTTGAGAAATTGGACGAAAATTGGCTAAAACTCCAGGATCTAATTCTTCCATTTTTAGACGGGGACGGACTGCAGCATGTTTAAAAAATGAGGGCACAACCCCCGAACTAATAGAATCATTTATAATGGCTAGTAAGGATGGGCCCAACACATCAAAGGCTTCTACTAAAAGGTGTGGTGGTATTATATCGAGGGGGCTGGAAGCTGGGGTGTCAATAGTTCTTTTTAGCCGTGAAAGTGAGACTATATCAAAGGATTCTAAGACAATGTCATGATGAACAGTAGGAAGTTTAGTCAGTTTGAACAATGCCACAGTGGATAGTATCAATTTTGCTGACAAAGAATGATAGAAACTGCTCACATGAATGAACAGTGCTATTAATTGAATTAAATAAGACCCTAGGATTCTTTGAATGACGGGATACTAAATCAGCAAAGAAGTCTTGTTTAGTTTTATTAACTTCAGCCTGGAAATTGAAAATAGAAGTCCTAAAAATCTGTTTAGAGACAATCAGTCCATCTTTTTTCCAACGGCGTTCAGCAGTTCGACAGGCACGGAGCAGTGATTGCATAGTTTCATTTAGCCAGGGAGCAGGTCTTCCCTTATTACTGCATATCTTGGGCGGAGCAATTGAGTCTAAAACCATTTTACAGGAAGAATTAAATTTTACAACAGAATCATCGATACCATTATTTTGGTCATGCACATAAAGACTAGAGAAAATGGTTTTAAAATCAGATATAATAGACGAATTTAAAAAGCGCGAGCAGTGTGGGGGACAGCTATTAGTCGGGACATCAACAGTAATATTCAGATCCATCTTTATAGAAAAGTGATCAGTGAAAGAAACATCACATAAATCAATATTATTAACTGAAATATCACGAGTAAGAACGAGATCAAGGGTGTGACCGAGAGAGTGAGTTGGCATATTAATATGTTTGATATTCACATCAGGGGACTGTGACGGCCATTTCAGAACATTGTACTTCTCCCTATGAATTTATTGTAGATTTCGAATTGTGTTTTGGGTCATTGTCTTGTTGGAATATCCAACCCCTGCGTAACTTCAACTTTGTGACTGATGCTTGAACATTATCCTGAAGAATTTGTTGATATTGGGTTGAATTCATCCAACCCTCGACTTTAACAAGGGCCCCAGTCCCTGAACTAGCCACACAGCCCCACATCTTAATGGAACCTCCACCAAATTTGACAGTCGGTAGCAGGTGTTTTTCTTGAAATGCGTGTTCTTCCGCCATGTAAAGTGCTTTTTGTTATGAGCAAATAACTCAATTTTTGTCTCATCAGTCCAAAGCACTTTGTTCCAAAATGAATCTGGCTTGTCTAAATGAGCATTTGCATACAACAAGCGACTCTGTTTGTGGTGTGAGTGCAGAAAGGGCTTCTTTCTCATCACCCTACCATACAGATGTTCTTTGTGCAAATTGTGCCGAATTGTAGAACAATGTACAGATACACCATCTGCAGCAAGATGATCTTGCAGGTCTTTGGAGGTGATCTGTGGGTTGTCTGTACCATTCTCACAATCCTGCGCATATGCCGCTCCTGTATTTTTTTTGGTCTGCCAGACCTGCTGGGTTTAACAGCAACTGTGCCTGTGGCCTTCCATTTCCTGATTCCATTCCTTACAGTTGAAACTGACAGTTTAAACCTCTGAGATAGCTTTTTGTAGCCTTCCCCTAAACCATGAGACTGAACAATCTTTGTTTTCAGATCTTTTGAGAGTTGCTTTGAGGATCCCATGCTGTCACTCTTCAGAGGAGAGTCAAAGGGAAGCACAACTTGTAATTGACCACCTTAAATACCTTTATATCTCATGACTGGACACACCAGTCTATGAAGTTCAAGGCTTAACGAACGAATCCAACCAATTTGGTGTTGCAAGTAATCAGCATTGAGCAGTTACAGGCATTCAAATCAGCAAAATTACAAGGGGACCTACATTTTTTCACAGCCAGTTTTTCACATTTGATTTAATTTCATACAGCTAAATACTGCTTTACTAAAAATCTTTGTTTGGAAAACACCGCAGTACTCAGATGTTCCTAGGAAATGAAAGACATACCACTGTTATCTTATTTGTTGAAAGTAGAGTCAATTATTATGCAGGCTGAGAGGGGTTCCCAAACTTTTTCATATGACTATATAATCTAAAGTAAAATAAGATGAACTGGTATGACAGTACGTCATTAAATTTAGAAGGTTCCCATCATTATTATGCCTCGTGAGAAAAACACTATGTAAACCATTAATTGTACATTGGTTAAATTAAATGAAAAAGATTTCAATAGAACATATGGGGAAATAAAGTACAAATATTCTTTTTACAATTTTATGACTTTACTATGAGATATCATTCTTCATCAGCATGGTTTGATGCTGTCCAGTGTATCTCTTCCTGCCAACTTCTTTTGCATTTTCTTATATCTGCACTTTGTTATGGATTATAATGTACAATTTCTGTTGAGCACTGTCAGCAAGTAATTACATTTCATCTTTGGTTTACAAGAGCTGTGACTTCATTTTTAGGAAAAAGTAGGTGTGATATAAAATAAAACAAATCAAATAAAACAAAGTGAATATTTGCAATGTACAAACTTGAAAACTGCATAATGAAATGAGCTAGAGTCGCAGGCCACATCTTAATTATGTTGTCCTCAAGGAGGCTGCCATGAAGTTAGTTCTTCAGTGAAATTTCACTCTTGGCAAATGTAAGCTAACAATTAAGACACTAAGCCCAAATATCCTGTCAACTTGGGAATTACTTTTAACAAATCTGACTCTGAGCTTTCCTTGAAAAACAAGGCAGAAGTAAGCATAATCTGTGTCAAGATAAGCATCTCTAGTCAAATATTTGAATATTCATTCAGTGTTTTTCAAAAATGGATTTGCAAAATGTTGTCCTTTGGACAACAGAAAGGACTGATTCAGTAACTGATGGCATTAATAAGTCACAGCAGAGCATCAAACAGATAACTGTGCTTAGGAAATTGTGGAGATCTAATTATTTTCATCTCTTAATTTTGTCTGAGCATTAGGCCTAATCCACCACCAGCCAGGGTAAGCTCTATATTAATATGATACTGTATTCTTTCATTGATTCAATGTGCAAGAAAAAATTAAAATAAACACCTGAAGACACATGTCAGTCTAAGGCAAGAGTAGGAAATTTAATTGAGAACAAGCTATCAAGAAGTTCAACGAGGAGGATTTTGGTATATAAACACATCAATACCCATAAAAATGCACATTTAATGTTGTTGTACTGAAAACTGAAAGACAAAAAAAAATCTTTTTAGCTGAGTCATCATTAAGCGTGTTCTTAACAAGTGGATGAGTACATGTGTGGTGAACCCCAAACTAAGTCTATAGGACTGAATGCTTGTTTTCCATGGTGAAGGGCTCTAGAGAATCTCTTATGGCATGGGGTGCATTTCCCAGGCATGGTGTAGCTTCTCTGTTTCCATTAGATGACAAAGTAAGGACCAAGCAATACAATGAGCACATTCTAAACAGGGCAAAGCATTTCTGTGTGGATGACAGTTCATTATAATATGCCATGTGTGAAGAGTTAACGGCCAAAGAATGATCCTGGAAACAATGCTGATTCAGTAATAGTTCAGATATCAATCCAATTTATTACTTTTATGCAATTATGGAATGGGTCCAGAAGCAGGAGTTTCCACAATCATCCTTTGAGAAATTTATCAATATTGAAGAAACACTTTGAGTAATCGCCTAATCACAAATGAATGTGTATTATATATCATTATGTTTGCCAAAAGAAATAAGGGCAAATAAGAAATTACTGAGATGACAGGGAGGAGACACATCAGAAAACTGTTAAAAGAGCTGATACTTAGAATCACTCTTAGCTTTTGTCTAAATTGCTAAACCAAAAAACAAATCAATGCCAGAAGAAGGGTCAGTTATTACTAATAAACAACAGCAATGATCTATCTACAAACTTGAATTAAAAGATTTAAACTCATTTAGTTTAGAGCAGAGGAGACCGCCTCTAGGTATACCTAATCCAGGTATATGAAATCCAAAAAGGCATTGATGAAGTAGGTCCAGCAACATTCCTTTAGTTTAAAAGTGAATCTTGTACTTGAAGACATCGGTGGAACTTAAGCGGAAGTGCATTTAAGACTGAAGCCAGGAAGCACTACTTTACACAAGGAACAAACTACTGAGACATGGAGTTGAAGCAGAAACCTTGACAACCTTTTAGAAGAATCTGGATGAGATATTGAGACAGGCTTACCAATTAGCTGAGCAATCTGCCTTGCTGGACTGAATGGTCTCCTCTCATTTGTCACCTTTCTTATGTTTGTTTTGATGACCAGGAATTGCAATGCCAACGTTTCAAACTGTTGTGCAAGTAACATCAACATCACCTACCTCTGAGTGTCATTGCATGGCAATGGCCTAACAAGTAATGTCAACAACCAGGAAATCATACATGGCACCGGAAAAGATGCAAAGATTATAAAACCATTAGAAAGATAATATATGATGGTAATATAAAAAGCTGATATCAAAATTGAGTTCTGTGATTCCTAAAATTAGAACTCCCAGAGATGAGTAAATAATTTAAAATAAACATAAATCATAACACCTATTTGTTTAATATCACTCTTCCTTGATTTATCTAATAATAATAATAATAATACATTTTATTTATATAGCGCCTTTCCCATGCTCAAGGCCCTTACAGAATATAATAAAGAACAGCAGCATATACAGTATATAGCATTGTACAAACCAGATACAGTAAATAAATAAAGTAGATTAAGACAGTGAATTCTGAAAAAAAAACAGACAACATAATTGATGGTCTCACACACACACATACAGGTTACATGAGCATCTTGAAAGAGAAGTAAACTGAGAGAAGGGTAATAACGTCAAGTAGAGCTAAAAGCCTTCCTGAACAGATGAGTTTTGAGTTGTTTTTTAAAAGAATTCATGGAGTCAGCTGACCTGATTAATTTCGGTAGGTCATTCCAGAGTCTGGGCGCTATACAGCTGAAGGCCCTGTCACCCATGGAGTGTAGATTAGTGTGGGGCACAACAAGATTGCCAGAATCAGAGGACCTTAGTGGGCGGGCAGGCACATAGTGATGGAGAAGGTCACTGATGTAGTTTGGCGCGAGGTTATTTAAGGCTTTGTAGGTTATTAGTAGGATTTTATATTCCAAATAACAGATACAGATAAGATAAATCAGTTGCTTTTTGTGCTTTAATAGTTTTGCCATATTCACCATATATTTGTTTAAATAATATCTTATTTTACTCTTTCAGGGGGCCTGCCTCTATACCTGCCTCTCCACATGCTGTGTGGTTATGGCCCTGCCATCTTCTGTTATTACCTTACAGCACAAAGGAGTACTAGCTTTTTCAGTTATCTTTGTTTTTTGCCTTGTTTAACCTATGTAAAAGCCATTTATTCATTTGTATTTTCTTTAATGTTTATATTTAAAGAATACTTTATTACGTTTTGACCCTTTGCTTGTTTTTGGAAACATTTTTTGTTTAGCTCAGTCATGTCTTCTCTTAACTCACCTTACTCATCTTGGTCTGTGGCCAGTTGATGTTGTTGGGAATCCTTATGCACTCTGCTCTAAATTCCAGGACCTCGGTTGGGATGAAACGGTACTTCCTTTCTACTCAATAAAATGTAACGAATTTGTATTTTTAGCATTTATAAAGAATATAAACTATAAAGTTATAAATTATAAAGAAATTTCCATATTCTCTCCATGTAAACCAGAATTCTTGGAAATTCCACCCCTCTTTACTTTAAGCCTCAACCTAAAGACATGATCTCCAACTTCAAGTGCTGGTGTAACAACCATCCATCCATCCATTTTCCAACCCGCTGAATCCAAACACAGGGTCATGGGGGTCTGCTGGAGCCAATCCCAGCCAACACAGGGCACAAGGCAGGAACCAATCCCGGGCAGGGTGCCAACCCACTGCAGGACACACACAAACACACCCACACACCAAGCACACACTAGGGCCAATTTAGAATCACCAATCCACCTAACCTGCATGTCTTTGGACTGTGGGAGGAAACCGGAGTGCCCGGAGGAAACCCACGCAGACACGGGGAGAACATGCAAACTCCACACAGGGAGGACCCGGGAAGTGAACCCAGGTCCCCAGGTCTCCCAACTGCGAGGCAGCAGCGCTACCCACTGTGCCACCGTGCCGCCCTGGTGTAACAACCCCACCTTAAAATTGTGAAAGAATTGAAAAACATACAATATAACCAAATGCACAAATGCAGTCCATTATCAAGGCTAACATTATTACCAAAAAACAGAAATTTAGTCAGTCCAACATTTTTGTATTCTGAAAATCTCAGAATATATTTTTCAGCTGCACTGTATCACAAAAGGAGTTCTTAGAGCTACCAGTATTAATCTTTAACTATTATCAGATATATTTAGACTGAACACCAAATCAAATTTTCTATCTACTTTCAGTTGTGTCATAATAGGAAATTAATCCTTATTTTTGTAAAAAGGCAAGTGGTCCATTCATTGTATTGATATTTCACTCAAACATTTTCATCACAGGTCAGCAAAATTAAACTCATAAAAAATGTTTTTATTTGTGAATAGGTTTTTTATTTGCAATCATGAACACAACAAAAAACATGATTAGAATGATTAGACTTCCATCAAGTCACATTTCAGTACAAAATTGAAAAGAAATCTAAAATGTAACAAATTACTTAATTTATGCATGTATGCAGTAATGTTCTACATCAATTTAATATAAAAATATTTTGTCAGTCCAATATTTTTAAACATACTGTGCTGGACTGCTGGCTGCTCAACCCGGCCAGGACACTGAAAGAAGAGAAGGATGGGGGAAGGCAGCTACTGTGGGACACTGCCTCCCCCAAGACACCACATGGCGAGTTCCCTGTAGCATAGCGGTCCATGACTCTCGCAGGACATCATGGAACCTGTAGTTTGGAATCACAGCCCTGCTGGGTATCGTGGGTGCCACCAGGAGATGCTGCAGGAAGATCTGGGGATTTTTATTTCTCATATAGCCCGGAAGTACTTCCAAGTCACGGGGTTGGGAGTGTTGCTACCCAATCTGCATGCCTGCCCAATCCGCACGCGCAGGCGTATTGAAAGCCTAACATGCCGTAAAGTGTTCACACATGCCTCAAACAGATTGGGCAGCACCGTAAAGTGTGTGATGACGTAGCCTTTCAATACGCACAAGCGCATGAATCAGGCCGGCAACAGGGACCAGGTACTGACACACACCGCATGCGCTTAATGAAAAAAAACAAAAATCCACTTTACGGCACAGCCCGATCTGAACTGTGCATGCTGATTCACAACTTGACATTACGGTAAATTCGTTTTAGTTCCACATTAGTTGACCATAATGAAATTATTTCTAATGCAAAATAAATGAAGCAGCTTTCGTGGCGTATATTATATAAGTATGTAGTGTTTTTATTATATAAAGTCAGAATTCTGGTTCGCTGGCATCTGTTCAGCCACATGTTAGGCTGGTTACCACTGGACATCCTGTAGGGTCAAGAAAAAAAAATACAGTAAAGGGGCATTGTTTTTCTAACTGCAGCAATAAGAAATAAGTTATTTCTAAGGAGCAAGCCTTCTCCATTATATTCAGTTAAAGGTATGTGTTTGTACTTCTATAAGCTTATGAAACAGCCCGTCACTGTGCCACATCAGACGCACACCACAGTTCTCTGATGACTTTGGACATCATAAATTTTAAAATTGCCTGTTTTGTGCCATAGAATTTTTTCTGCCAAACAAGGTTAAAGAAATCCATTTCAAAACTATGAATAAGTATCCAACTAACAAATTAATTCATAAGTATGACATTAAAATATCCCCAAAATGTAATTTTTGTACAAATGAAGACAAATCCCTCTTTCTTTTACTTCTGCTCCTATTCTAAAATGTTTTATAAAGATTTATTTCTGTTACTTTCTTGAATGACAAACCAATATCTCACTGTTTAAGTATTGTGCTTCTTCTGTATACAATTTTGAAGACTAAATGTTAGAAAATGCATTAACTGTGGTTTCCTTGCTTCGTAAATTTCCTATTCATAAGTGTAAAGTTCAGAATGTTAGACTCTCTATTACATCTTTCTGTATGGACATTAATATGCTAGAAATAGCTTTAAAAAATGGAAAACACACTAAAGCAATTAAAACGTGTAAGATTCTGAGCTGCTACATTAACAATTTGTAATGCTATTATCTGCATCCCGCTTTCTTGTAATAACTTAGTTGTTGCTACTCTTGTATGTAATTTAGCCTTCATCATTATATTTTGTTAACTTTATTATGGAAAAACTATTGCATTGATGTAATCTGATATCAACATAATAAAAAAATACCGATGGCTTTGGAGAGCACACTTTACACCGGTCCAGTGTCAGACATGCAGTCCTAATTCTATTCCTAATTTGACACCTCGATTATATTGTTTTGCTTAATTGTTAGCTTGCCGTTCACTCTTTAAGATAAAAAATGTGAACAGATGTTAAAAGAAACACACCACCAAATGCTAATAGGGTGTTACGAAATAAATGAAATACATCCATTAACCCAAATACGGAAAATGCTGTGACTTTCACATTTAAACCATGGGATTACAAAGGTCGAATTGCAACTAAAAATAAAAATCCTTATTGCATTTTTCATCAACTGCGGTGGGTTGGCACCCTGCCCGGGATTGGTTCCTGCCTTGTGCTCTGTGTTGGCTGGGATTGGCTCCAGCAGACCTCCGTGACCCTGTGTTCGGATTCAGCGGGTTGGACAATGGATGAATGGATGTATTTTTCATCAATATGATGTACTTACAAAAAGCTATCCATACCCATTATAAAGTTCACAGACACACGTCGCATTTCATTTCACTCCCTCTTCATTTGATTGGAGTTAAATTTTTCAGGTGACAAATATTCTTCCAAGATGTTATAAATTTCAAAAGTTGCCATCTTTTCCAGTAAGAAGTCCACTTACAGATGGAGATAAACGGCAACACAAAAATGACTCGCAAGTACAATTCAAACCTGACGAGTGACGCGTGTCGTACAGCATTAGACATGCGCAGTACAAATTGGGCAGCATCGTGAAATCAATTTTTATTAAGCAGAGAGCACGTGCACAAGACAAATCAGATGGGGACTTGTGTTGCAAAGTAAAAAAACGCAGATCGGGCAGGCTCGTAATAGAAAAGCTCTGCGCATGCGCTCTCGGCTCGGGATGTCTTTGTGCGCATGCGCCCGCAAATCAGGCAGGCACCGCAGATCGGGTAGTGACAGGGATCCCCAAAGTACTTCCGGCTGAAGAAAACCTCAAGTCCTCCATTTGACCCGGAAGTCACGGGGATGGAGTAACAGAAGCACTTCCGGGTCAAGGACTATATACAGTCAAGAACTGTTGGAAACCCAGCAAGTGAGCCAAAGTCGGGAGGAGTGTGACAGAGTTTGCTGGGAGGTGTGGAGGAGAGATCTGTGTTCATTATTCATGATTATTATTGTGTATTGCCTGTTTTTTCTGGCTGGGGTGCTTTGGAGGCACTGCTTACAAAGAGGAAGAATTAAAAATATTTATGAGTGCTTTTAACCTGTATCTGCTTCTGTCTGTTGGGTTTAACAGGGCAACAGCGACAACTAGTGTTACAATATATATAAATCAGAATCAGAATCAGAATCAGCTTTATTGGCCAAGTATATGTACACATACAAGGAATTGGACTCCAGTTTTACCTAGTATTGTCCCTGATGCTGTGAGATTGACTTAAGTGTTCATGAGAGTGATGGCCTGAGGAAAGAAACTGTTCACATGTCTGGTAGTTTTGGCGTACAGTGCTCTGTAGCGCCTACCAGAGGGAAGAAGTTGAAAAAGGTTGTAACCAGGGTGTGATGGGTCTGCAATGATGTTTTCTGCCCGTTTCCTGACTCGAGATCTGTATAAGTCTTGAATGGAGGGCAGATCAACACCAATGATTTTTTCTGCAATCCTGACTGTCCGTTGAAGTCTGTTCCTGTCCTGTTTTGTTGATGAGCCAAACCAGACTGTGATAGATGAACAGAGAACAGACTGGATTACTGCAGAGTAAAATTGGATGAGCAGCTCCTGAGGCAGGTTGAACTTCCTGAGCTGGCGCAGGAAGTACAACCTCTGCTGGGCCTTTTTAACAATTGTGTTTATGTTTAGTTCCCACTTTAGGTCCTGGGAAATTGTGGATCCCAGAAACCTAAAGTTTTCCACAGCAGACACAATGCTGTTGAGTAGTGTGAGAGGGGGCAGCACTGGGGGGCTCCTCCTGAAGTCCACTGTCATCTCCACAGTTTTAAGCTTGTTCAGCTCCAGGTTGTTTTGACCACACCAGAGGGCCAGCTGTTCGACCTCTTGTCTGTATACTTTGTAAACGAGGAAAAGAAAGCAACAACACATATTCATTGACTTACATATACTGTAACTTCTCTAGTTTTTTTTTATTCAAAACTTTGTATAACAACAAATCATTTGCACTCTTATTTTGCTGTGTACCCAGTAGTCTGCCATCTCACGGACAATCCAAATTTCCTGGTACCTTCTTTCCCTGACCTGATAATCAGGATGGGATCTCTCACCCTGCTCTTCACTCACCACGCCAAGATGTTCAGGGATACGTTCCAAATGCAAATCCAAAAAGTGTACTTTCAGACTTATGTTGCAACCCAATTCCTTGAACTTAACTAATACATTTTTGCTTTGTAATTTGGATCTGTATTGTTACCTAAAAACTTAAAAATTACTGCTCTGAATAATACCCAAGCCTATCATTCCTGTTCGTTCTTCGCACAGCCACATTCTGCATCAGACATCAGTTTTCTAATATCAGGTCTAGCAAAAATGCCCTCTTTCAATTTAGCCTCAGGCAAACCCAGAAACGTTCAGCACAAATATATAAAACGGGCTCCATTTTTTGATAAGACTTTGACAGATTGCTTCATTAAACCAAGCTTAATTTGAAGTGGTGGTAGCAGCTAAAGTAGAAGGACTGTTCCTTCCAGACCCAACGTAAATAGCTGGCTCTGCTGTTCCACTCACAGAAAGAAAACAGTAAAATGCAGAGAACTTTTAAGGTCCTCACATATGAACCAACAGTGCTCATTGTAGTTCAGTTTCTCGAGAAGATTTTCAAAGCTTTAACCTTAGACTTTTAATATTAGATAATATTAAATTCAAACAAATTATCCTTAAAAGGACATATTGCTATTTAATCAGTTAAAGTGTCACAATAATAAAAACAGAACTATAATTGACAGCTGAAAAAACGTATTTTTTGAAAAAATGTTATGTGATGGAAAAAAATGCTCTTCATTTTTGAATTCAGCTGCCAAAAATATTTTAAAAGTACATGAAAAAAACAAAAAAATACTTCATTGTTAAGCTATCTTTCCATCCTGAAGATGTGCTAACAACTAAGGTTCAACTTACATCTCTTAGACTCCAACGGCACTGTTCTCCAGTTTCAGTGCATCAATAGGTGTTGATAGACGAAAAAAAAAAACAGATTTCATTGGAATAGCATTCAAATAGTTGAATGTGGATCATCCTGATGATCCCTAATGCCTAAACCCCAGGATTCATCAGTCTAATAATTCCTTTCTGCTGCCAGTTCCTCACATTTCTTTTCCTTCTGCTTCCTCACACCATAATGTGTGGATTGCTTTGCTAAAGCCAGTTCTGCACACTGTTCCCTCAATGCCTTCTTCTGGCCTGTCAAGAGGTACCTTATAGCCATATAAACATCCTAACAACATCAGGACCCAAGATAAAGCAAATACTAAGGGGCAACATATCACAATATGTAATGACAGCAAAAGAAATATAATGCTAAAAACAGCCCACATAACCAATATCTTAAATACGTCATACAGTATATGGCCAGTGTCATAGTTATACTGTGACACGGTGGCCAGCATAGCTACAGGAGATGAGGCTCCAACTGCAAGCAGGATAAGTTATTCATAATGAACCCTGGTTTACATGTTCTTACAATAAATGGGGCATCAAAGAAACATGTAATCTTAATGTGACGGAAATAAGATATTTGTTTTCAGTATTCTTTTTTGCATCATTACATCGCGTTCTTGCTTATCACAATGGAGCACACTGCAAAGGCTTTGATAATGAGCATTATATAAATTAGGTGGCTTAAGTTAAAATGGCATGATACATTTTTTTTTGGTTTATTAGAGTGCACACCACAAAGGACTATAAATTAATGAGCGTTAAGTTAGCACAAGACAATATAATTAAAGTAAGGGTCTGCATCACTTATGTAAACAGGTACATTAAAACACAAATTGGGAGACTGCTCATGAATAGAGCTACTCAGACTCAGGAAACTGGAACATGTACCGAGGTTAATTTCCATCTCATAAATAATATGATGAATTGTTAATATGCTTCAAAATATGAAGACAAAAAGCCAGTTGAAAAATGTATTGTGTTGCGTAACACTGAATTTTGGCCACATCAAGGCTTTCAAATATATCTACTGTACACGTTTAAATCATTGACTTTATACAGTGCTACAATTACAAAGGCTGTCAGTTAAAGCATTTTCAAGGATTAATAGCTCACTATGCATGAACAAAATGTGTTTGCTATTAATTACTTTTAAGCATAACATTTATAAATGATATATGCAGTATAAAGTATTCAGGATACCCTTGTCACTGATGGGAGATACATTATAATAATAATAAAAATTATAATAAGGCATGAACATCTTCAAGGAGCTGCTGATGTATTTTGCTTTGTCCTTGGAACGTTTGAAAACACTTAGCCCTGTGAGCTACATTATCTTACTGAGTTTGATTTTAAGTTCATGACACACATGAAATACTTGTGAACACAGATGTAATATAAGAGCTCAGCACAGAAAATCCAGCCTAGAACTAAACCAGGGCTCGGGCACTGGGAGATGGTAATGCTGCCTGCTGCACCACCGTACTGCCTTACCATGAAGTCATCCATTCATCCAATCATCTGTATTCAGACCCAATTAAAGGAGCTTTGGTGAGTCAGGTAAAATACACGACCCCGGGCCTGGTCAGTACACCAGTCCATCACAGGGTATGCACCAGACCAGTTTCTCCTAACGTCACAGCTTGTTAATGTAGAAGGAAAACAACACATAGAGAGCTTGAAAACTCCATTTACCTATTCTTAAATGGAAAAATATGGAGAAAACACAGTATAAAACTGTAAATGAAGAAATAAAATCACCATTAAAATATACACACTTTTTATACACACTGAACCTTTATTAAAATAATTTATCTTTTATGGTTGCAAGGCTAACAAAGCTTGTTCATGTAATATATATCTATAGTTTGTATCTCACTAGCTGTCAATTTCTTGGTATTGGTACACCACCAGCTGTCCAACATTCCTTTCTCCTCCCCACCCTTTCATTTTTAGCTTCTGGTTTCTGTCATGCCAACTCTTTTGGTTTAAATCTGCTTCCTAGTTCACACTCCTTCTTTTGTTCAATGCTTTCTTCCACCATTTGAAGGAATATTTTGGACAAAATTAATAAATACATCAGCAGATAAATAAATGCATGGTGAAAGGTGGAGTGGTGGCTCTGAGGCTAAAGATCTGTGCTGGTATCCAGAAGCTTGCCAGTTTGAATCCCTGTCACTGCCAAAAACCGATTCTACTCTGCTGGGACCCTGAGCAAGACCCTTAACCTATAATTGCTCCAGGAGCACTGTACAATGGCTGACCCTGCGATCTGACCCCAAGGGGTATGCAAAAACTAACAAATTCCTAATACAAGAAATTGTATAAAGCGAAATAAAGAACAAAAAAGGTGGCAATAATAAATAATAACAAGATGATAGGTGAGCATAAGTAATTAAATGTACCATGAAATGTGTTTTTGTTGCTTATTTATGTTCTAATTTAATTATTTCTTCATTTATTTATTTAAGTCACACGTCAAGCAACATGAAACACACCTTGAAATAAAAACTGTCATTTTCACCAGTCAAAGCTGAGAGGGTGGGCTGTAATGAGTTCTGTTTTTTGATTGGCAAATCATTGGTTGTTACAGCACAATGTGGCTACTTTAATTCAGGAAATCTGTATCTGAAATATCTGCTCTAAATGTGGCCCTTGATGGCCTAAGATTTAAGTCCACTCTTCAGACAATCCACTGATCTAGAAACTATGCTCACTATAGCCTACCTGTTTCTTCCATGTGGCAAAACAGTTGTGAGGCTTCCAAAAGGCTTCATTGGCTACACCAGGCCAGGTCTCTTTTGCCTGCCAGGAAAAGGAATTATCCCAATGGGTTTAATCCCATCTCCACAAACCTGCCTCAAGCATCACAGGTCCTAAAAGTAAAGGAAGCCTCAAAAATAAACTTAAATATCCCAAAATGTAACAAAACCCCCACAAGAGGAGGGATGACCATAAACCTTTAGCTTGTATAAAAAAGGCAAAAAAAGAATCTTCATAAATAAAGGGTTCTCAAAGATAAACAGTAAAAACAGGACAAAATTTTAAACAGAGAAAAAAGTCCAATCCACAGCAAACAAGTCCCAATACACAGTCCAGACAACCAGAATCCTTAACCCTTAAACCGCTGGAACCGGCTAGAGTCGGTTCCCATTGCAATTTTCCAGCATGCCGGAGCCGAGTATACTTGGCAACGTACATTCGTTGAACACCGCAACCGGCTAAAGTCAGTTTCCAGTGCAATTTGCCAGCACGCCGGAGCTGAGTATATTCAGCGACATACATTCGGCAACGTACATTCATTGAACAGCGCAACCAGCTATAGTCATTTCTCAGTACAATTTGCCAACACACCGGAGCTGATCAGTCAGTGCCGTATATTCATTAAGCAGCCAGCTCATGACCACTGCTGGCCCCGGAAGAACTGCAGCATCATTGTCCTTGGGATTCAGCCGCTGTATTAGACAAGCCTGCAAGCATCAGCGCTTACCTCTGTGTGCTTGCGTGATTTACTTTTTATAGTTCATTGGCAGTGTGTAAAATGATCAGTGTTGCAGTAATTGTGATGCTCTTTGCATGAAAAAAAAATGAATTCCATTAAAATTTCACATTTTCTTTGTGAATTGTGACATTTATTTAAAAAGTGCAGCAAAAAGTATTTGGCGTTCAGGGGTGCATTAACCCCCAAGTATGTGGCAGTTTAAGGGTTAAAACAGTGCAAGAAATAAAATAAAATAAAACCACCAAAAACGAATGATCTCAGAGTCATATGAGTTTTCTCAGCAGACTTACATAGCCCGAGGGAAGGCTCAGGACTGATGTCAGGGTGGCCCTGCCTCTTGGGTCTCCAACCACAATTCACAAGGAACATAAGCAAATTTAAAGAGACACAACATAATTTTATACCTCACAACAAATTCATGAATAAATGTTGTGATAAGCTGCCCGGACACAGACAGACGGACACCATATTCAAGTCCACCACACGTTTATTTACACTAATATACAGTTCAATAAAGTGCACCAACCCAGTGCCAAAGCACCAATCTCCCCAAAGTCCAGGCTCTCACTCTCTCTGCCTGCTCGTCAGGCCGCCTCCTCTTTCCTGCCTCCAAAACCTTATCCACTCCTCACCCGACTCCAGTCCTTCTTTGCAGGGAGGCGGCCCCTTTTATAAGTGCCCGGATGGGCTCCAGGTGATCCCCGACACTCCCTAGACACTCCCCTGTGTGGCGGAAGTGCCGGCTGTGTTCCTGGAAGCCCTCCGGGTGTTCCCAATCTTCTTCCCCCCAGTACTTCCTGGTGTGGCGGAAGTGTTGGGGTTCCGGGTCCTTCAGGCATAGGGGCGTCCCCTGGCGGAGACCACGGGCCCCTACAGGGTTGGGCTTCCAAGCCCTGCACCCGTGGCCCTCAAAGGAACCAGGGCGGCCGCCCCCTCGTGGTCCGGAGGAGGAATGAGCCCTCCTCCTGTCCTCCTGGGCGTCCCGGTTGGGCACCACCCCCAGCCACGTGCCACAATGTACAATGTACAGGTAAGCTCATGTGTTTCATTGGTTTATGACTCACCGATCTGCGTATGTGTGGGTTTGTAATCAATAATTAAATGGAAATTATACTGTGAGTTTTGTGACCTATAGCGAAAAACCGCAGATGTCACTACAGCAGCTCTACCTAAGTGGACTGCAAATCCCACGAACCCAGGGAGTACTGCGTTATTGTGCAGCTTCGCCAGTTGCCGCAAGCACTACTGGGTGAAAGGGGAGAGTTCTAGCTTTACAAAAGAGGTATAAGAAGCCGACAAGATTGTAAGCGGTGATGTCTCTTAGTTTCAAAGCTTTACTGGAAAACTGGATTACAATTACACCCATCAATTTGCAATTTGCTCTGGATTTATATTGTTGCCCTGGGTCCACTTGTTCGTATGATTTTGTCTGGGTTGGAAAATATCTTCATCTGGAAGTGCTCCCAACCTCTACAAATCTTCACATACATTGGCATCATGGTAGGAGAAAACTTTACATGATGTTCAGGAGGCTGTTCACAGGGGATTTCATTTCACAACTAACTACACCACGATCATCTTCATATGCGAAACTAGACTGTGTTGTGTTTATCATTTTGTGTTTATTGTTTCCTAGTATTATTTTTGCATCTATAACATTAATAATTTTTGTCATTTACTACCATAAACATATATTATATATATATATAAAATGTCACACACGTGCGATTAGAAGGCAGCTAAAGGGCTTGAGTAATTGTAATACTACATCAGACCAGGGGGTGGTGGAATGTGCTGACTGTCTCTCTCAGTTCCTTGCAGACCATTCCTGGGAAATCCCACCAGGTTCTGACGCCTCTGATGATGTCACTTCTGGTCCTGGCGCCTCTGATGATGCCAGTTCCAGTCCAGAAGATGTCACTTCCAGTTCTGGCATAGATGACATTTCCTCCACCAGCCCTTAAAACCGCCATCTTACCTCCACATATTCAGTTCTGTTTTGGACTCAGTCTTGTAAACTACTCAATCATTTTTCGACCTTTTGCAGCCAGGATCATAATATACGGGTGGCTGCCCGAAACCTTTTTGACTGTCTGGAGTCTTTTTTGTGACAATATATAATCATTTAATAATAAGTTAAATTTTGTAAAAAGTTACAGTTCACTAAAGAACTAATGAACTGTACACTTTGTCTGGGTGACCCCATGCATCATTGTCTTGGCAGCCATCCTCACACTCCTGATTTGCTTGCACAATGATCACCCAATTTCACATTTCTCACATCTTTTTACATGTTATTTAGTGCAATAAACTTAGAACATATAGCAACTATGGGCCCAAAACATATTTGTCACCATATCACCACTCCTGAGTAGCAGTAGGAGAATATTGCTTGTAAAGGAGTTTGTAAGTGTTATTTTCTTTGGTTTGGTTTTCTCTTTTGGATTGACGATTTGGACATGTTTGCTATAAGACTGCCTTTGTAGCATTTTTCTAGTTTTCTTTTAATTAAGTCCTTAATTTATAAAGAGCCTTTGGTTGCCCTTTTGTATACAAACCAAGGGTTTAAAGTTATCCTATACTTTTGGGGCTTTTGCAGACATCTCACCTTTGCACTACCGATTTTTGGGAGGTTAGGTTGAGGGGCATGCATGCAGTAAAGGGAATAGAAGACAGTGTGCAGGGGTGTTTCTAAGAGTTGCTGATTCAGGGTTGTGGTCCCCCTAGGGGTTTCCAGGCCAAAGGACACCCTGGGAGGAAATGCCCTTGGGGTTTTTAAGAGAGATAATATGTGAGAGGAACTTCCTGGAGACTTGAAATATCTGCTTTTGCTATGTTTTTTAAGATACTTCTTGTTATTTTACCAGGTATCTGTGTTTAAGGTCTTCTAGATCGAAATTCTGTAGTCAGAATTTCTGTGGCTATAGTAGGATTTGTGGTTAGTCTCTTTGGGCAGATTGGTTTGTTTGTGACCATTTTCTTTATGATTCTTTTAGGAGGCCTTACACCTACATTGCAGTGTTTGGGACTCTTGACCACAAAAATCATAGGTTACAAATAATCAATTATTGAATATCCAACGCTCGAAGAGCCACTACATTTTAAACATTTTCATTGTTTAAACAAAAGTCAAATGTAGAAAAATAGTCAGAATAGTCATCAAGCGTAACTAGCTGAAAATTGCCCTTTGCTCTGCCAATGCATGGAAATTCCCATTGTCTTAGGGGGATTAGAAGATAAACGTCATTTAGGGGCCTACTCACATGAAAACCTTATCTAATAACCATTAGTGATAATTTTTAGAATTGGGTTCAGCACACAATATTAAATTACCCATGGATGCCAGTTCATGGCAATGTGGGAATTAAAACCAGACTTACTTTGAGAACATAAATCAAACTGGAGAAAATAAATAGATGTGATCAAACAGGCAAGGTTGTACAGAGATAAGGCAAAGGGTCAAATAATCAGGCAAAAAACTCAGGTACTGATAAATTTATACACCAAATAAGATGGTAATCCAGCCTCATGTTTAAGTGTCGACTGGTGATGATGCACCTCCTTTCACTGACTATCACAGGTAACATCAATAAATTATCAGAATTTGCACAATAAACAGGTATGGAAGCCTCTGTAAAGTCAAAAATTAATGATAGCTGGAGATAGGGTTGGCAGAAAACAGTAGCATGACAAATATGTCTTTTAGGATGCAGTAATTCCTTCATCATGAGAATTCACATTTGGGGAAGAAATGGCAATCTGCATTGATACTGCACATACATTTAATTTTGAGCACCTTACATTAGTTGTAATAAACAGAATTTTAAATTCTGCCTGACATGGTATACAATTTTTAGGAACCACTACATTTGTCCCATGATCAAGTTATTCTCCTCTGCCAAGAGGATACTTATTTGCAGTCAAACTTCTCCTTGTTGGTCTCATTACAAAACTCTTTTTTTAAATTAAGCATTTTCATTTCAGTCTCAAACCAAAAAAAAAATGGGCATAAGTAACAGGAACTTTGTCCATCTAACCATCTATCTGTTCAATTCTATTCTGATCAAATTGGATTCTTAACCTGAAACATTTTAATAAACATGAGACAAGTTCTGGTCAGTTTCAGCAGCCATGGCTTATTGTAGCAAATGAGGACTATACTCACAGATTAGACAGGAGACATGCTGGCTTCCTCTAAAGCACCAGTATGTAATCAGGAAATGGAAGGCCACAGGCACAATTGCTGTTAAACCCAGGTCTGGCAGGCCAAGAAAAATACAGGAGCGGCATATGCGCAGGATTGTGAGAATGGTTACAGACAACCCACAGATCACCTCCAAAGACCTGCAAGAACATCTTGCTGCAGATGGTGTATCTGTACATCGTTCTACAATTCAGTGCAATTTGCACAAAGAACATCTGTATGGCAGGGTGATGAGAAAGAAGCCCTTTCTGCACTCACATCACACACGGAGTCGCTTGTTGTATGCAAATGCTCATTTAGACAAGCCAGATTCATTTTGGAAGAAAGTACTTTGGGTTGATGAGACAAAAATTGAGTCATTTGGTCATAACAAAAAGCACTTTGCATGGCGGAAGAAGAACACGCATTTCAAGAAAAACACCTGCTACCTACTGTCAAATTTGGTGGAGGTTCCATCATTCTGTGGGGCTGTGGGGCTGTGTGGCTAGTTCAGGGACTTGCGCCCTTGTTAAAGTCGAGGGTCAGATAAATTCAACCCAAAATCAACAAATTCTTTATGATAATGTTCAAGCATCAGTCACAAAGTTGAAGACAATGACCCAAAACACAGTTCGAAAACTACGATGGCATTCATGCAGAGGGAGAAGTACAATGTTCTGGAATGGCCATCACAGTCCCCTGACTTGAATATCATCGAAAATCTATGGAATGATTTGAAGCAGGCTGTCCATGCTCGGCAGCCATCAAATTGAACTGAACTGGAGAGATTTTGTATGGAAGAATAGTCAAAAATACCTCCATCCAGAATCCAGACACTCATCAAAGGCTATAGGAGGCGTCTAGAGGCTGTTATATTTGCAAAAGGAGGCTCAACTAAGTATTGATGTAATATCTCTGTTGGGGTGCCCAAATTTATGCACCTGTCTAATTTTGCTATGATGCATATTACATATTTTCTGTTAATGCAATAAACTTAATGTCACTGCTGAAATACTACTGTTTCCATAAGGCATGTCATATATTAAAAGGAAGTTGCTACTTTGAAAGCTCAGCCAATGAGAAACAAAAATCCAAAGAATTAAGAGGGGTTCCCAAACTTTTTCATATGACTGTAACTTTATTGTCTAATTCATTGTTTCAGACTTACTCTACAAATCCAGATTCTACTACAGTGTCACCTCCGATTATTAGTATAGACTTAAATATGTCTTTACATAGATCTTAACCCAAATAATGACATAACGAAAGATAGATTGATGGATAGATAGATAGAAGGATAGATAGACTTTTATTTGCTCCCAAATTGAAATTAAATCTTTAGAGAAGCTCAAGAAAAGTACAAATATTATAACAAGCCACAGCCCCCTAAAAATACACAAGACAGTCTGGGCTGAATAACACAAGAACTGCTGCTGTCTGATAACAGGCTTGTAGGTGGCAGTAAGATATAGTCAGATCTGCCCAGTCATGCCACATATTTAAATACAATTAAGATTTGGATAGAGGAGGTTCAGCTTCTACTGTCCACAAGACATCTGTCCCTTCCAAAGTTCTCCTTTTTGAATTCACCAGCATTCTATGGTCAGAATAATTCATCAATACAGATTTGGTAAAAGAGTGAATAATTTCTATCTGCTGAATCTGCTTCATGTTTATTAACAACTAGCCATCCACCACAGCTCCGCCCGCCCGCGTAGTGGTGAAACAGGACAGTGAGGAAGGCCTGCCCAGCTCCCTACTCTTGACATCACGACTCCCCCTCCACTCGGCCCACAGCCTCTGTCTCAGATTAGATTCATGGCATGATGAGAGAAGTTGCAAAATCAACCGGAATGTTCAAGCAAATTATAAAAAAAAACAGATCTAAATCTGTTAAGTAGTATTCTCGTTCGCTAGCTAAGTCGAGGTAAGGAATGCTCCAAGGCTGGCACATGAGTGAGGAGGGCTACGCCCCACTCTCCAAGCCTCACTGCAGGTCTTTTGGATTCCACAAATAAATCAGTACCACAAGCGGACTATGATACATGGCGCAATTAGAGAATATGGTGTCAACCGAAATGTTCAAGCAAATTATAGAAAAAAAACTCGATCTAAATCCGTTAAGTTATTTTCTCGTGAAAAGCAGACAGACATACAGACAGACAGGTATACATTGGATTTTATAGATATATATACAGGTAGAGATGATAATGTAATTTTTCTACCTAGGCAATAGCACAATTCACTCAGCATTTTAATGTCTGGATTACAAATTTTAAATCTAATTGTAATGTGCTTGCTTTTATTCTATTGCTCATTCACATAGATGTCCAGTCATCCTCTTGCCCTTTCCACTCCATCTGATTGTACCAGATGAAACCCATCCAGCAACAACATAACATCTCTATATATATAAAATCCAACGTCTTTCTGTCTGTATGTTTGTCTGCTTTCACGAAAGAACTGCTTAATGGATTTAGATCGGGTTTGTTTCTATTATTTGCTTGAACATTCCGGTAGATTTTGTGACTTCTCTTATTGCGCTAAGTATTATAGTTCGGTTGTAGCACCAATTTATTCGCACAAATCCAAAAGACAGGCTGCGAAAAGAGGGGAAGGGGAGGCGGGACCTCAGGAGTAAGGAGCTAGGCAGGGCCATCCTCACTCACACACCAGCATCCATTCAATTTGCTCTACCTCTCTCAACGTGTTGGATCGTACCTTGCCTCTGCTTAGCTAAAGATACCTGTTTGTTCAGCAGATATTATCATCTACAGAATGATAAGAGTAACGTTTGACGTTTTTGAGAGAGAGATCACAGCTATGTGTGTTTTAGAGGGTACCTGCTCATTGGCAGAGATATCACGGCCACGCGCTCTTCTTTCCACACGGGGGATGCTTTCCTGTCAGAGCTGAACACGATCAGATGCAATGCCAACATTTGATTTTGGAGCGTACTTACCTTCCACTTGGCCAGAGATACCTTGCCAACTTTTTTACATTTTTGGCAAAGAGATCACAGCTACATTCTTGCCCTTGATAGCAAAACCAAAAATATTGCATATCAAGATGACCTTGGATATGAAAGCTATCAATATAAATTATTCTCAATATAAATTATTACATTTTTTTGTATTGATTTGTAAAGTCTGTCCTGTTTCACTACTATGCGGTTGGAGCCGCAGAGGACAGCTAGTCTGAAATAAGAAGTCTAAGTCAATTTCTCTGCAGTACCCAAAATGACACAGTACCTGACATACCATGAGATATGATAGTTCTTCTAATTTTTTAAAAGTGATAGAACATTCTTCATTATATGTAGGCAGGCCAGTTCTGAAACCTTTCCATCTTATTTTTATCCTCACTCTGAATCTTCACCCTTTTCATTCTCAGATGAGTCTCTCTTTTGATAAGATGTAATGGGACTTCTTACGAGGTAGTGAGCCTAATGTTGCCAGCTGAATACAAGAATATTTAATATTTTACATTTTACATTCCTCAGAGTCTGTTACATTCTCAGATGTTATTAGATGTAAAGTAGTAATTCAGATTGTAAATGCTTACCTTTTACATCTCTCAGATTTGCAGTTTGTCTAAAAGGCAGTTGAGACAGGCCAATGTTCAGGTTTGCAAGGACAGCAGCATAATCTTCATTTTAAAAATCCATTTAAAAATGTATAGTGACATTTATCTATGTATCTATTCTTAACATTAAAAATTATTAATTGTTAAAAAAGTTAACCAAATACCAGAAAAAATCATGTGTTCTTGTGTTTGTGTATGCATATTAACTGATTATCGAATTTCCTAAATTTGACATGACTTTGTTAAACTGGCACCCTATTCAGAGTGAGTTTCTGCCTTATATCGATTGTGGGTACAAATCCTGGCTTTCCATGAATGGAAATTTAGTTTCTGAAAATGAATGAAAAGAAAGATTGTATAGTATGTAGTCTGATCTATATGTGTATTTTTGTCTAGCGAGGAATCAGTTTCTGAAGTAATTTTTATGAGTAGTCTTGAAATTGAAAATTTATTTTCATTACCACTTTTTTTTTTGTTTACGGAACATGTAGTTAGCTGATCACATGGACATTATGCTGTTGACTTCACAGGAAATGAAAATATACATTTTGCACTAATTACTTACTGTGTCATCCCTTGGTAGGTACAAAACTCTTCATAATTCATCCTGACAGCTTTGAATTGAGTAGACTGTAGTGGTAGGATTTGTGTTCTGGTTGCTCTCTTATTTTTTGTCTTGCTTGTTCAGTTTCTGGTTTCTCTGTTTTGTTTGGCTTCCACTGCATTCTGAACATTCCTTCTATTGCTACCTTATTCATCTCCTGCTTTACTTGCTCTCACAATAATCCTTAAGTGCCTTTATGTGTACTTAAAGGAATAGCCCACCCAAAAATTATTATATATTTTTTTAATTTTTAAAACCTGTGCAATTTGTAGTGGTGGCCGAGTAACATTTTTTATCTCATGTTTTCATGCAAAATGAGAGAAAACAGTTTATAATTTAATTGGACTCAATTGTGATCCATTCTAACCAAAGGCAAACAATGTGAAAAATGCCTCCCCCCCCATTCACTGATCAAGAGTCCAGTGTTCATTTCATATGTACAGTATTAAAGGAATGCGTCTTTCCTGTTTGTCTTGTAAACTCAGTTTTGTGGAAGTAAGAATTTCTCATATTTTACCAAAAAATAAATGCATTTTGCATATATTCAGCATACAAATGAATAACGACCATTTGGATTAGGAAACACAAGTTACATATGATTTTTTTTCTTTTTTACATTGTTTACCGTTGTACATATTGGGTCATCATTATATTCCATCACATCATCAACTGTTTCCCTTGTTTTTCAAGAAAACATGAAAGTAATTTTTTTTCAGCCACCATTACAAACTAAATGAGGTGAATAACATATAGAAAATATAATTTTTCAGTGAAGTGTTCCTTTATCAGACTTCTCATGTTATGCCTTAGCCAGGATTTGAGCCTGGCTCAAGTAAAGTTTTTTTTTAATTTAATATTTTTGTTGTTTTTGATATTTTGTATATTTTGTGATTGATTTTGTAATTTCTGTGTATTTATGTCATATTATGCTGTTTATTCTATTTGTATTTTTGCCATTTGGCATTATGTTAATAATGAATGTTAATTTTAGTTATCAGTTTTGCTTCCTTACAATGAAGTCCAAGGAGGCGGGGCCACCTGGTGATGCATCTCGGGTGAGGGGCATCAGCTGTATAAATGGAGAAGCTCCAGTTGTAGCTTCAGCATTGCAATTGTGGTCGTTACTTTTAGTGCCCTGTGTTGGCTGGGATTGGCTCCAGCAGACCCCCGTGACCCTGTGTTCGGATTCAGCGGGTTGGAAAATGGATGGATGGATGGATGGATTTCCTAGATTTTGATCCCAGCTATGATTTAAAGT
The DNA here is from genome assembly GCF_900747795.2 of Erpetoichthys calabaricus. NCBI lineage: Eukaryota > Metazoa > Chordata > Cladistia > Polypteriformes > Polypteridae > Erpetoichthys > Erpetoichthys calabaricus. The sequence continues at coordinate 49,889,158 of NC_041395.2, read as the reverse complement.
ACAATTGTATATGTTTTTTTCCTGCTTGGTCTCATTTTTATTTCAAATAAATCATTTTGTTACAAAGGAACTTTGTTGTGTTAATGTGGACTTACATTTTGATTATATTTCTACTGCCTCTTTTAATATTATCTTCAAATATTTTTGAACATTATAAGCCTATACCCCTTTTTCAGCCTGTAAATAGCAAAGCCTGCCTGTTGAGTTTGGGGTCAGGCTGCCAAGGATGAGGCTTGTTCCTGGGCCCCGACCTGTCAGGATTATTACGGTCTTTTTTGAGTGGAAGCCAGCATTGAATTTTGTGCTTTTTTGTGTTATGTTTCAGCCAGGAATCCTCCCCTGGCTGGGGTTCAAATTTTTGTTTAGTGTCTGTTTTGTTTTTGTTCAATTTTGATTTATTTTACCTTTTACATAGATTCAGTGTAGCTATGTAACCTTTCTAAGGTGTCTTGTGCTTTGTGGGTGGTTCCCCGAGAGGCGGGACTCCCTGCCCATCACTGCCAGGGACAGCTTTACACGAGAATTCCCTACAGTTCATGTCGGTCCATTTGAATGCACCAGGGAGTCAGTGAGTGTGCTTATACTTTTATGATTTATTGAATCTTTTGACCTTCTGCTCTGTTTCCTGATCATTCTCTTGATTACTGTATTGAGACTTGGTTTGCATTAGATTGTCTTATTGTTTTAGGAAACTCCTATTGCCTTTTGTGTTCCATGGATCTTCATGTAATGCCAGACATTTTCGCTAAGAATAAATCTTTTATTTTATGAAGATTCTGAGTGTCTCTCTATGTTACTAGCCATGTTTTTCATGGGATTTCCCCCTGTAGTGGCCATTTTTGGAACTGTTCAGGACTTGAGTGTATCATAACATTAGAAGGTTCATATTATAACTGAAAAGACATGATTACAATTAAAAGGTTTTTTGGTACAGTCTTACTGCTAAAATAAAAACCCATGGCTAAGAAGCTAAAGCTTTCATGCTTTAAGTCAGAAGGTACAAGTAAAAGCAGAAGGAGAATATCCTAGTGTTAAGATGTCTGAGAGGAGCATCCCTGTGATAATCAATCTTGCAACCTTATCACAACCTTATCCTGTATCACCTGTTCCAAAACAGTTTCCCATATAGACGTCTAATTGATTTTTGTAAGTTCCTTTGGATAAAAGCGTCTGCTAAGCAAATACTGTAAATACAAATGCAATGCATCATTACAACATTGATAGGTTGATAATGCAGAAGAAAACATTTGGAGAACCCAAATGACTCCTTTTGCTAACAATACAGTAGTTTATAAAAACAGTTTTTACAAATCTTCACTTTTTATACAGGTTAGTTTTCCAGTGTACAGCTCACTTTACACTGTGTAGGACAAAGTGAATAGACTGAATGATCAAATACTTCCATAAGCAGGGCACCAAAGTCAGTTTATGCAGAACAAGCAATCAGTTAAGCTGCAGACAGAGACTAAAATGGGAGTGACAATAATTTCTGGTCTACTGATTTATAACTGTCAATTGGCCTCCCTTGAGGATATTTAGGTCTTTTTATGATTGTGTAAATGAGTTAACCTTAGCAGAGTAATATACCAGAGATCCCTAAAATGCAGATAAAACACTTTAAGAGCATGATATTAGCATAACTTCAGCTGGAGGATAATGCAGGCTCAGCAAAGCAATTTAAGGCAGAATGACACACCATATTGTAACTAAAGCAACAACCACTGCTGACCTTTTATCAGCACTAAACTTAGGTAAGCAACATAATGTACAAGAAGGACAGAATGACCTGCAGAAAAATATGACAAACTTATGATAAGGAATCAACATTATTGGTTCTTTTTCTTTAAGAATTTTAGTTTTAGTTTTTAAAATGCCATACTTTTTTTTCTTTCGTTGAATGAGTTTGTGCAAGTACTGTATTTATCCGATTTTGGCTGTCACACTCAAAATATCCAATGATCCATTTTCTTATACTTTTTTCCTAGGAAGGCACCAGCCCTAGACAGGACATCAGACAATTGTGGAATACATGCACACTCTTTCACAACAGATTGATTTAGAGATAAAAGTCAACCTAAAATTACTCCTTTGATATGTAGTAAGAAATTACAGCCTCTACGAAAAACCTATAAGAAACGCTGTTATGGCCACGCTTGTTCACACACCTGATGATAGATAGATAGATAGATAGATAGATAGATAGATAGATAGATAGATAGATAGATAGATAGATAGATAGATAGATAGATAGATAGATAGATAGATAGATAGACTTTAGTCGGAACACATGCCAGAATAACTAAAAAGGAAAAAAACTGAAAAGAAACAAAACTTCTGACTTGACAGTCCCAGTCCCAGTGAGGCATTATGCAGATATATTGCTGTTGGTATAAAGGAGCTCCTGTAGAGTTCCTTGACACACTTCTGCTGAATAATTCATTGGCTGAAAGTCCTCAGTGTTAGTGTGTCAGACAGAGGATGTGCAGCATTGTTCATAATGGCTCTCAGTTTTGTTTTAATTCTCTCTTTTGCTATGACCTCCAGGGTGTCCTGCAACTGAGTCTGTCCTTTTAATTAGCTCCATTGAAGTGATGCTACCAGCCCAGCACACCACAACACAGAAAATCCCACTGGCCATCACAGAGTTGTGAAGGATGTCTCTACCAACATTGAATATAATAATATAATAAACTAGTGAAAAGACATTTTGTTAACTGATTCCTTCTAAATGTGCAGTTTAAGGAACACTGTTTTGGTAAATATAGTTACAGAGCAGAAATTATGTTTACAGAAGATGCAGCCAGTTGGTAAAAGGCAATAATCAAGTTTAAAACGTTCATGAATAAAGTAAACTTCTGACAGGGCCCATTGTTCTTTGGAATTTAGTGAATTTCTTTTTTAGAATATGTAAAACCATTCTGATCTACAGGTAGGTTTTTTTAATTTTAGAACTCCGGGACCTAATTGCTTGTTAAGAGCAGATTTCAAAGAAATCTTCACACAAAGAGTCATAGACACTTGAAATAAATCACCAAACAGTGTGGTGGAGAGTAGGAGTTTAGGGACCTTCAAATCTCAACTTGATGTTGAATGGGAAGGATGAGCTTGTCGGGCTGAATGGCCTGTTCTAGTAACATTTTTTCTAATGTTCTAATTTTACGGCAACATTTTGTTGAGGTTGATTCTAACAGGTGTCACCATTTTAGATTATCATTTTGTGGCAAAAATGTTTACCTGGTTTGTTGCAGCTACCTGTGACTTTGTTTCATAGGTGGCATTTAAGATGGTGGCATAACAAGCTTAGCATCCCAATTTGTGGATAAAAACAACCACTATTGATTATGTAAGAGAAATCTAACAGATAGGATCTGAACTGCTTACAATAGTTTTGTTTTTTGGGTTGTATCAATTGTCATTTTGAGTTTTACTCAGTATTTTTACACTTTACGTGTCTTTCAACTATTTGTCAGCCGGCTATTGTCATCTCGTCTCATTATTTCCATCCAGGGCCTCTTGCTGTCGTTTTTTTAGCAGGGTCGTCATAGTAATAAATTCTGTCTGGCCTAGGCTATATGATTGACCATTCTCTTTTGAATATTTTGTACTTCCTAGATCTTTAATTTTGATGTCTATCCAGTGGGGGCTGAGCAGTCTTGTGACCCCCTGCAGCCCTCTGGAGTTTTTTTTTTTTTTTTTTCTGTCCTCCCTGGCCATCGGACCTTACTTTATTCTTTGTTACTTAATATTGCCCAATCTTGTTTTTATATTTTCCTTTTTTCTTTTTTCATCTTGTAAAGCACTTCATCATCAAGCACTATATCATTTGTATGAATACATGCTATATAATTAAATGTTGTTGTTGTCATACAATCTGCAAATTTAGTGTGTATAAATTATTAATTATACTAGCCAACCCGCGGCGTAGCATATGCCGCATAATTATGTATTGATGAGTGAACACTTCCTGAAAGAAACAGTTGTCCAAATGGGGTGGGTTTGAGGATACGACTGTAGGTGAATGAAAAGATGGAACTCTGGAGAGGGCAACATACAATTGTCCGTGACTGACAATTGGAGGACCGCCGTCGCATGCTCATTCAGCGATTCACATCTGCGACAAACATGATTTTTCTTAGATGGTCCTGTCATGTCCACCCTCGCACTCGAAGTATACACACTGCCTGGTCATGTGCCCGCTCACAAGAGCAACTCACAGAGACCCGCCCACCAACTGTAAGACTATGGGATACCTCTCGCAAACTGTTTTACATGCTCATTCAGTGATTCATATCCGCGACAAACAAACTGTTTTACACGCTGCATACAGCGATTCACATCGAAGCATACACACTGCCTGGTCATGTGCCCGGTCGCAAGAACAACTCACGGTGGGACCATGGGATACCTCTTGCAAACTGTTTTACAGGTTGCATACAGTGATTCACATCTGCGACAAACATGCTTCTTCTTAGATGGTTCTGCCGCGTCCACCCTCTTTCTCGAAGCATACACACTGCCTGGTCATGTGCCCACTCTAAAGAGCAACTGACAGAGACCCACCCACCAACTCTAAGACCATGGGATACCCCTCGCAAACTGTTTTACACTCTGCATACAGCGATTCACATCTGCGACAAACAAACAGTTTTACACGCTGCATACAGAGATTCATATCCGTGACAAACATGCCTCTTCTTAGATGGTCCTGCTACGTCCACCCTCGTTCTCGAAGCATACACACCGCCTGGTCATGTGCCAACTCATGGAGACCCGCCCACCAACTCTAAGACCATGGTGTGTAAAACAGTTTGCGATGGTGGACATGGTCGTGCGTCATAACCGAAAAGAATAATGAAAAGTCAACGTGGCTCAGAGGTGCATGTGGAGTGTAGCAGAGACAAACGCGAATGACGCCCTGTTTTGTGAGTTGCTGTGTCCGAGTTGGTGGGCGTGGCTCTGCGAGTTGTCGTCGTATCCAATGGTCTTAGAGTTGGTGGGCGTGGCTCCATCCTGCGTGCTTCCATGGGTGTCTTGCTTGTGCTAGCGGTGGCTTAGTGAATTATATATATAGATGTAAGTAATTTGCAGAACCTGGATACTACTTCTTCTCATCAACTTGTCATTATAAGGTTTAAATTTTTTCCTAATGATATCTCAGTGTCAATGTCCATAACTGTAACTGCAATGCTGTGTCTGTCACTGATGTTGACAAAGGTTCACATACTTTATTCATTTTTGTTTCATTGCCTGAATTAAAAACCTAGATTCAATAATGTGAGACAAGTAGGTGGCACTCACCAAGACATGGTCATCCAGGAAGTTAAAAGTAACAATCACATCCAGGAAATATATCAAGCAAGAAAGGATACGGTCAGGTACATGGAAGCTCAGCTTGGGGGTAAGGTGTGCTGCACAGCATAGTACTTTTGGATCAACTGAACGGGCAGAGGATGAAAGCATTAGAGAGTTGTATTAGTAGAACCCTGCTCTACTGCATACTTTGCAAGAATTTGAGACAAACCTGGGATTAGTATATGCCTCCTACATTTTTAAATACATGAGATGACTGAGGGAAAGAAATTGAGCACGACAAGGGTCAACATGGAAAAAAAGGCATCAAGAAGCCATGACGTTGGCTTTCCATCCATCTGAGGAGTCTGCCTAAATATAATGACAAACAGATTTAAATGTACGTCAGATGATAGCATAGTAATTGGTGTTGCCCTGTAATAGTAACTAGGATACAAAGCTAAGAGGATGATTGGATCTGCCACACACCAATATGTGCAATACAAAGTGAATATAACTGAGGTGAACATCTCTACAATTTGCATAAAAAAACTGATAATTCATATTAGGCTAAAGCAAAAAGGGTAAATATATAATTTACACATTGAAGGCACTCAATTTTGGGAACTGAGGTACTGTTCAAACCTTATGAAGCATCAATGTAATCTGCTGTGCCACCTTGCAGGTTCAGGAATTTATGTCACAGGTGTCATGACATAACTTGATTGTGTTTATATTAAAGAAGTCAATATCTTGATTTATTGTGTCCTGCTGTTGTCGGTTCTTCGGATTTCTTCATGAAAAAACTCGGATGTGGCTGGTGTTTGTATTGTTAAACTAATCTCCCTAAATGTTTTCTTTCTAATTTTTATTGGTTCACCATATCTTTGTCATTTTTTTTTGTAGTTAGGCTTCTGTCAAATGTCAAAAATGATGCATTCATTTACTGTATATTGTCATAAAGGGAGTTGTATTATAAGCGCAATACGGTTTAATTTCTCAGATTGCGGGGAATTCCTCTAGCCAGCAGGTTTTAATTTGGAAGGTAGGCATGAAAAGCTCTTGAATGTCCCTTACTTTTAAAATGCTTCTTTAAATTAAAGTTTCACTTTCTAGAATTGAGGCTCTTCAGCAGGGGCAATTATAAATCAAAGCTTGCTCTTGGAATTCAATTTATTGTGCTTCTAAGGTTTTTTGTTCAGATTACTTTATTGTGTTAGAAATGGTACTAATGAAATTAGTCCCATCTTGTTAGAAAATATTCACCAGTCATTATCTTACGGTTTGCCTTCTTTTTTAATTAAATTAGCATATACGTTTTTAACTTGATGTAAGAGATGGAGAAATCTGGGTGTTGTGATGTGAAATTTTGCATACAAATTGATAAATATTTTGTATGTCTTTATTTGTAAACTTAGGCAAAGCAAGTAATGTAATATTAGTGTTACATTACTAAGAAGCATTCATGTTTACCCCCCCCCCCCCCCCCCCTTTAGGAATGGGTCTCTTTGAATTTTACGATAGGGTTAGGGGGGAAGTGCCTCAAACAAGTTTGGTAAGTGTTTCTCTGCTAAAGTCTCTCTCAACCCCCACATAAAGCCAGGCTGCCTAACTGCCAAGCTTTACCTTAACATATGGTTTGGGGGGTTCTATCCCCCCAGTATGGCTGTTTGGAACTGGCTTGTATCAGAAGCCTTTAAGTACCATGACATCCTGTTGGCTCTAGGGGTTGGACAGAAAATCTATAAATTTGCTCACTCCCTCACTCTCTCTCTCTTACCAAACTGATGAATGACCATCTCACACCATGAACTGAAAAGGACAACACAATGAAGAGCACAGCTCGGCAGCCATATTGAGACAGGCATGCGGCCTGTTCTGAAGAAAACTGACCACAAAATGATGCCTTAACTAGAGACATTTTAAGTAACAACTCTGTGTGCCACCTGAAACTACACATTATCGTTTATCAGGGTGTATGGTCACCAATATTCAAATGTACTTTGCATATTGTTATTATTTATGTATATTACCAATAATATATTGTTTAAATTGTAACTTAACTCCTGCTTGTCTTTTACTACACCTAATTGCCTGAGGTTATAGATGTAAAAGGGAAGGTGGAGAGAAGTTATATTATAATTATATACTATAATACCTTAAAAACAGTGGTAAGTCTGGGAGATTTGAGGCATTCTGACAAAGGCTACATATTAATAGTACAAAAGGGGAAAGTAGAGCAAAATATAGCTCTACCAAGACAAAACACTGGGTATCTTAAATTCCAGTTAAACACACGTTAATAGTCATGTGTATTTGGTTTTTGTAATGCCATAAATATTTCCTTTGATTTTGTCGGTATAGGGGGTCTCCATGTTGTTATGCACAGTTGGGATTTGCAGAATGACATGTGGAAGAGAATCACTCGCAGAAACAGATGTCTGAGTTTTGGATGATTTAAAAAAAATCAAAGAACATGGTCAAAATCAAAGGAAAATCAAAAGCTTATCGAAATTTTGATGTTGACTTAAACTTTGTCTTGCCCCAAAATAATCAACAGTTATAACTGATTTGTTTCTGACCCAGTTTATTTCTGAGATCACCTTTGCCTGATCCCAGTGAGTAAATTGCACATCTGCACCACTCCTGATACTGCCCGTTTATGTTCTCCTATTTGGTTAAAAATTATGTTTAAATGCCAGGTAATTATGTTCATTTTCATTTAATGGTATAATTTTGGAATCATATTTACTGAACCCATGGAGGCTGGGTACTGATATAGCATGTTGTCGCACTACCTAAGGATCCCAATTAGGAACCGAGTGCAGCTGGTGACACCTCAACACCACATTAGTTCAAATGTAATGGAAAGGTGTGAGTTTTTTTTTTGGAGTGTAAATCCTGCCAAAACCTCCCAAATTTTCCCTTGTAAGTTGGAGGACCTGCTTGCAGGGTTGGGTGCAGATTAACATCATACCCAGGACAGTTTCAGATTAAGGGCGTTGTTCAGGACTGCAACAGAGTTGAATCACTTCTGGCGTTTATGGGATGGCAAACTTGCCAGCACAGATCCCTACCCTCAGAGCCACCACTCCACCCGCACTGAATCTGTAGATAACAAACATTAACTAAGAGCCTGGTCTTAAAGTTCTTCATGCTCTGTAAGTGGCACTGTCAAGTTTCTGTTCACAGCAAAAATCAAAGGGTCCACAGCCTCTGATAGCATGAGATAGTCAGAGCTGGTCATACCTAAAAAGCAGCATAAGCACCTATTTAGGGCCCTATCAGTTGTCCAGAGAAAATTAGTTTTTCGTTAGAGTTTGTCCATTAGAGAACTGAGATCTTGGAGATTCCATTGTAAAATCACCAAATATCAACAATGTCACCGAAAAGGAATATCACCAAATAAAAGGAAAGAGGTAGAACAGGAAAAACTTTTAAAATAATTTTGCTTTTAACGGTAAACTTTATTATTGTATTTTTCTTATAGATGATATAAAAAGTATCGGCCCTGAGCCAATGTGGATAGGGAATACTTGTCTTTTTTGACAGTTCAATGTAAAATTATAATATAATCTGAATCTCTAAAAGGCTTTAACATCAATTCGTTTTCAGTATTAGACAACAAAGCTCGTGATTACAGAAATGTTACTTACTGAATACAGCAGTAGTTTCTGAAAGGTGGCTTCAGATTGTACAGCACTAATGTTGTTGTAAGTCCATGATAGCAATGATGGTATCATAATGGTGCCATTTAGCAAGCTCAGCCTGAGGGAAGGTGTGCCGCATTAAAGACACAGAAATTTTTCAACAGAAAGCCTCCCTAAACATGGTATTGTTGGACATTTGATACACTGTTGTTACCAAAAGCAGTCTGTCACTGTTTTAATGAATCTTCCCAGGGCACTTTTGGATCAAGTGAACAGGCAGGTGATGAAACTGCTAGTGAATTATATTTGTCGAACGCCACTTCACTGTACACATGGCAAGCATCTGAGTAAAACCAGTGATTAGTTTATGCCTTCTTCATTTTAAATGCTCCATGGAATAATAATTTGAGAAAGCCAAACAAGCAGCTTGTTATGTGTTCTCCATTAAAACTTGGTGATATTATTTTATTTTTACCATACATTCACTAAATAAATTATTAGGAACACTACACTAATACTAGGTAGTGCCTCCTTTTGCTCTCAAAAAAGACTCAGTTCTTTGTAATATGCATTCCACAAGATTTTGGAAACAATTCTTTGAGATTCTGGTCCATGCTGACATGATAGCATCACACAATTGCTATAGATTTGTCATTTGCACATTGATGCTGTGGATCTCCTGTTCTACCACATCCCAGGGTGTTCTGCTGGATTCAGATCTGGGAAGGCCACTGAATATATTGAACTCATTCATTAAACCATTTTGAGAAGACATTTACTTTGTGATATGGTGCATTATTCTGCTGGACGTAGTTATTAGATGATGGCCAAATTGTGGCCATGAAGGGATGTACATGTTCAAAACAATATGCAAATAGGCCATAGCAGTTAAGTGATTATTGATTGGTATTAACGAGCCCAAAGTGTACAAAGAAAACACACCATTACACCACCACCAGCAGTACAGACTGTTGACTTAAGGCTGGTTGGGTGCATTGATTCAGGCTTTTAGCCCCAAATTTGGACCCCACCATGTGCTTCAGCAGAAATCAAGATTCATCAGTCCATTTTTCTAATTTCCTGTTGTTGGCCAGCAGGAGTGGAACCTGACATGTTCTTTTGCTGTTGCAGTTCTATTCGCATATTGTTCGGGATATTTTTCTCTTTCTCGTTTATTGGATGATTCTCTTTGTTCTTGATTGCTATTATATATAGGTCTTTTTTGTTCATTTTCATTTTTCGACATTTATTATCAGCTCTTGCAACTTTTTTCCTTTCACAATCTAAAATTCAACACTCTTCAATAGATAATTTACTTTTCTTCCTGGCCATTATAACCGATTGTGTTGAAGGGTGAGTTAGCAGCACTGAGAATGAATATGAGATATGATAGTGAGGTGCATCATGTCCTGGAAAGGCAAAGAAGATCTTATCTGCTGTTTGAGTCTATTCGCAATGAGACTCGTGCCGTAATTATACATCTTATTTCCTTCTCAACCATTTTTTTTTTTTACTACAACATTTCCTGGATTTACTCCCTTACTGTTTAAGATTACATTTTATTTTTACAGTATTTGGATTGCATTGTCAATAAATATCTCTATCCTTATACGAGGGTTGTCTGGGTTCCGCGCAGAATTTTATCGTTTGTCGAGTGTCAGCCTGTCGAAACCTGTTCTGCTGTGTAGAGGGATTATTCAAGTGGTTGCATGTTTTTGTTCAGATGTTTTGCTCCCTCTCTTCCTTCAGAATGAACATGAGAAGCAAACGAACTGAGAGTGTGCAGCCGGCGCTAGCGGCGAAGCTCCCGACTCCGTGCGTGCGTGACTTTTGAGTGATGATTTTTTACGACTTTTCTGATGGTTTAATCCACTCGGTGGAACGCACCATGTTTGCCATCTTTTTCAACATCGATGGCATTGTCGCGTCAATTCCGCAGATGGAGAGGAAAACTGTGACCTCTGAGTGGCACACCACTCAGTGCCTGCCTGACGTTTTTTCTGCGATGGCTAGAGGCCAGCATCAAAAACTTGCGAAGGCACCTTTTGCATTATGACAATGCACCAGCCCACACGGCTAATGTGACGAAGCATTTCATTGAAGACAGTGGTGTCAATGTTTTGAACCCGCCACCCTACCTGCCTGATCTTGCACCATGTGACTTTTGGCTCTTCCCGAAGGTGACAGAACCCCTGCGAGGCCACAACTTCGAAACTTGAGAGGAACTGATTGCAGCTATCAAAGAACAGCTGGACAACCTCCCAAAGACAGCCTTTGGCGAGTGTTTTGCGACGTGGGTCAGAAGAGCCCAAAAGTGCATTGATGTTGGCAGTGAATACTTGGAAAAAGTTTAAAAAGGATCGAAGTACATGAGAAAAATAGAAAAAAAATCCTTGGCTACTTATTTCGAGTAATTCCATGCGGAACCCAGACAACCCTCGTACACCGCTGCTGGGGGCTTGTTTTGTTTTGGACTTGCTCTGTCTCTAGGTATGTCAGAGAACTACGGTAGGACTTTGTGAAGTGGGGTCTATGGGCTCATGTGGGAAGGCAAAATGGCCGGGTGGCTGGGGGGAGAAAAAGCTATTTCTAATCTGTCTTTATAATCCTTACAATTGTAAGTGTCAATGTAACAATAGGCTTCATGGCAATAACTTCTTGAAAAATTAGAAATTAAGGTCAAAGCTATCTTATGTAATAATGTACTATCTTAACTTAAGACTACAAAATGTCAATAAAAGTTCAGAAGCAATGTCTCCATAACCAAACAGTTAACTTTGTAAGTTGAAATGTTAAAGCTCTCAATCAAGAATTAAAGAGAAAGTATTCTCTCAACTAACAGGTTAAAACAGTAAAATATTATTTTTACAGGAGACTCACTTATTAAGCAAGGATCAGTTTTGGTTGCATAGAGATTGGACTGGCCAAATATTCCACTCCAGCTATACAAAGAAAACTAGAGGTATGGGGATGCTTATACATAGAACAATTTAATTTGTTGTATCAGATGTAATATCTGTTTCTGAAGGGCAATATGTGGTTGTCATGGGTAATTTATTTAATTGTAAAGTAATTTTGATAAATATCTACACACCCAATGTGGATGATACAGACTTCATCCAAAACATATTTGCATCAATTCCTAATGTGAACACTCATGAAATTATATTGGCTGGAGACTTTAATTGTGTTTTAAATCCAGACCTGCATAGGTCTCCTGCCACAGGGGAAATGACATCTAACACTCCAAAAACAATTGCACAGTTTCTTATTGATCACAACTTATCAGACCCTTGGAGATTTTTAAACCCAAACTCAAGAGCATATTCCTTCTTCTCACTAGTACATCACTGTTACTCAAGAATTGATTATTTCTTTATAGATAATAATTTTTTGCCCACCATTAAATCTTGCAAGTACAACACTATTGTAATCTCTGACCTCATCCATTTGATCATGGAGTTCAAATCATTATGCCCCACATAATCTTCTCGCAGCTGGCGCCTTAACCTACTTTTATTAGCAGACCAGAACTGTACAGAGTTTTTATCTAAGGAAATCAATTTTTTTTAGAGACAAATATATCCTCAAAGATATCTGCAGGAATTCTCTGGGAAGCTTTGAAGACTTTCTTAAGAGGACAGATTATTTCATATCTCTCCCACAAAAATAAATTGGAAACCAAGAAGGCATCAGAGTTAATTAGTGAAATTACCAGAATAGATCAAGAACACGGCATGTTTCCAAATGAGGCACTTTATAGGAAAAGACAGGATTTGCATTCAGAACTCAACCTCTTGACAGCAAAAGAAAAGGAACAACTCATTTTTAAATCACAACAAAATTACTATGAACACGGAGAGAAGGCTAATAAGATCTTAGCTCAACAAATCTGCAAACAGGAAGTTCGCAATGCAATCTCACTAATTACCAACACAGATGGAGACAAAATCATTGACCATAAAAATATAATGCACATATTTAGAGACTACTGTAAGTCCTTATATTCTGTTCAGTTTAAAGAAGACAAGACACAACCTAATGCGCTTTTGATGCATTACAGATACCAAAGCTAGATACTCTCAGTACAGAGGAATTGGATAAACCTCTGACATTATCAGAATTACTAGATGCTATAAACTCACTTCAGAGTGGGAAAGCACCAGGCCCTGATGACTACCCTTCCGAATTTAATAAAAAAAATTTCAATTAAGTTAGCTTCCCTTTTATTGGCAACATTTACAGAAGCCAGAGACAACAAAGTTCTTCCTCAAACTTTTCGCCAAGCATTAAATATAATAGACAGTTAGCTTCCAGTCTTCGACGCCTGTTTAATGTAATATATTCACCCACATAGTCTTTATACCCCAGAAATATTATTATCATTGGATGCAGAAAAAGCATTTAATATGGTTGAATGGGACTACATTTTCACTACAATGGAGAAATTTGGGTTTGGTCCAAACATATGTGCCTGGATCAAACTACTGTATACCAGTGCAGAAGCTTCAATTTGTATTAACAACATTATTTCAGGCTACTTCAAACTAGAACATGGTACCAGACAAGGATGCCCCCTGTTACAATTGCTATTTGCAATCACCATTGAGCCACTGGCAGTTCACTTTCAAAATGCTTCTGAGATAAAGGGGATTATCAGAGAAGGACTTGAACAGAAAATATCACTACGGTATTATATATATCAGATCCACAAAATACTAAACTTCTTTTTCTATTTCAAAGCATTCCAATATTCATTAACAAATCATTTTTAAGAAGTTAGATTCAATCATAACCTCATTTATTTGGAATTCAAAACATCCACGCATCCAAAGGGCAACCCTACAAAGACCTAAGGCAGAAGGTGGCATGGCTCTACCTTACTTTCAGTTTTATTACTGAGCTGCAAATATACAAACTATAGAAACCTGGACATTTACACAAATAGATGAACACACACAGGCTTAGTCTGCAATAGAAATGAAACCATGCACTACTTCTTTATATTCCTTGCTTTGTACCCCAGTAAATACAAGTTATCGTCAATATACTAACAACTCATATTCTGCTTCATTCACTCAGAATATGGAACCAATGTAAGAATTACTTCAAGATAGAGAAGCTTTTATTTGTGGCACCTCTGCACAATAACCACCTTTTTCCACCGTCTCAAACACATGGAAAACATACAGGATTAAATCACTTAGAGATTTGTACGTAGATTACGTCTTTGCATCCTACGAACAATTACACTTCAAATTTAACTTTCCAGCAACACATTTCTCTCACAACCCACAAATTAGAAACTTTGCTAAACAAAATCTGCCCACCTCCCACCTACTTCTATTTCAGAAGAAATATTGATCAGTCTTGAGGACTCAGACAGCATGTCTGTAATATATAAAAACATTTTAAAGTCCCTTCCTTTCAAAGATCCCAGAGTACAGTGGGGAAAGAATCTCTTACTCAACATCTCAGAAAAGGAGTGGAAGGTAGCAATGCACAGAATTCACTCTTGCTCCATGTGCGCAAAACATACAATTATTCAATTTAAAATCTTTTATCAAGCACATCTGCCTTGCTTAAAACTGTCCAAAATGTTTCCAGGGCAAGATCCAACCTGCGAACACTGCAATCAAGTTCCAGCCTCACTGGGTCACATGTTTTGGGCCTGCACCAAATTAACATCATTCTGGACAAAAATTTTTATATGCCTTTCAGACTGCCTTGGGGGTCACAATCCCTCCTAATCCACTGACAGCTGTGTTTGGTGGACTCCCAGATGGGCTTAAAATGGAGAAGGACAAACAAACAGTAATTGCCTTTACTTCACTATTGGCATGTAGACTTATCATGCTTAACTGTATTTGCTTGACAAATTAGATTTTATCTGTGTATGAAGTCTAGTCTCATATCATTTGATACATGATTACCATAATATCATAACGATAACTAATTCACAAACTGCATGCATTTTTAAAGATGGTATGCTGTTCTCTTTTACCTTATCTGGAATATTGTGTGCAGTTTTGACCTCCATGTTGTAAAAACAACAAAGCAGAGAAGAGAACTTCCAGAGGACAGTGAGTGGGCTGATCGCTGGACTAAGAGGTATGAGCTACAAGAAGAGACTGGAGAAGTTGAACTATCAGGAGAACAGATTAAAGTTTTCCATTTTGGAAAGACCCATACACACATATAGTAAATCACCTTGCAATCTGGTGGAGAGTAGGACTTTAGGAAATCTTGACTTGATGTTACTTTGGAAAAATTAGACAAATAGGCTTCATGAACTTTGTTGGGCCAAATTGCCTGTTCTCACTGAAATTGTTTTAATAACTGTGATTAATATGCTCATTAATTACACATTGTGAGAGGCATTCTCCAGTCCATATACATTTCTGGTTAAGTGGACATCTGGGAAGAGCACTATTCAGTAAAAGTTCACTCCAGACAAGCTCACAGTCCAACTCAAATGATATTTAAACAGAAAGCGTTTTCATTTTCAGTAATAGTTGGGCTTTGCTTGTCTGGTTTGTTGGCTTTTAGATTTCAGGTAAGGCCTGAAAATTGACAATAATCTATTTTAAACTTATAAGGAAAGTGAAGGAAAGCCATTGTGCCTTGCCTATGGGAAATACTAAGGTGCACCAATAAAGCGTCTTACCCTCACTTGAATGTAAATGGCTATAGCTGTTGTTACAGTAACAATACAGGATAACAATATATAAGGATGACGAGAAAGGAGCTGCAACATCAATTTCAAAATTCTATCTTTTGGGCAGAGAGTGCTAGAGTATTGCTGTATATTGAAAATGAAAAATATCAAATTAAGACCACGTTGCAGTAGCTGGAGAAATTACAGCATCATCACAGCACAGGTATGTCAGCAAATGTTTAAATGCAGCAAACTGTGGTGTGAAGGAAGAGGAATTCTGAGCAATGCTGGATAGCGTGTCTTGAAAAACACTAAAAATAACATACAATGAGACTGAATAGTGAATACTACCTTTGTACGTAAGGATCAAACTCTATTTATTTTAAAAAGACTGTGGCATGGTGGTACAGCTTCAAACAAATACTTTAAAGTTCACGTTCAAAAGCTCAGCACTAAGAGGAAAGCCAAAGAGACTACCCTCAGGCAACAAATCTGTGAATACAAGGCAGTCATACAAAGACAATATCTAATGACGGATGATCCGATAAAAGCAAAAGCAGCAATTTTTCATTTCAGCCTACAACAGAAATTCCAAGAAAAAAAAAATCTACTTTAAGTAGAAAGGAAGGACACACCAAAAGGAATAGTAGGATCTACAAATGCAGTTCCATTTTGGTTGACAAGGTGTTACTATCAGTTTATTCCTACATGAATACCCAATGCCTGAAGCAGCAAAACCTGCTGTCATGTCCAAGCATTTGTATGTATCCTCACTTTAGAAAATATTAATGAAACCTTTGGGTTTTGTGAAAGAAATTACTTGCTTTCAAAGTTACAACAAAAATATTGTATTTCTAGACCAAAATCTGAAATATGATGAATCTAGTATGAAGAAAGCTAGTATGAAGAAAAGTTTGAAAATTAAAGGCTGCAATTTTACCTGAATGTTTCTTCTACCTTGACAAGCTCTCATTTAGAAATGCAGGAAATGAACATTTTGGCCCCAGGGGTGGAACCCATTAAAATGATATGGACTGTTGTTAGCTTAACCATAAAGTCTGTACCCATTGAAGAAGTACAGTCTTTGATCAGGGTTGTTTGGCAAAGATATTTACAGATGGGGTAAGTGTCTGACCATGGAGGTGATATTTTAGATTGCAGATTATACATAACTAGCTGCATGTCGTCTTCAGGACAAAAAACAACCCGAAGACTCCCTAGCAGTTTTACTATACTCGTGAACTTGCAGAGGTGATAGCTAAGTGGGCCGAAACAGGTTGTACCTTGTCTGAGACAGATGTGTTGTCAAGAGCAGCTGAGGCAAAAATTGAATGGGACAGGCTTGAACCTGTCTCAGGCAAACGTAGTGTCACGCTTGGGTCACAAAGTTGCACAGATACACTCGGGAGATTCTAGAGGCAAAAACTTTATTCAAACACTTCAAACAAACATAAGTCTCTTTCAGGAGTGAACCGGGCGCCATGTGTACCCAGAGGGCACAGCTCTGTCTCTCAATTTAAAAAATTGAAAATCTTTCTCTTCATATGGGTGCACCTCTGGAGCGGTAGCCCCAACACAAGCAGAGGATGTCTCTAGAGGATGAGAGACAAGGCAGTGAGACCAAAGGACAGCTGCAGTACAGGCTTTTAAAATGTTTGAAGTGCCGCGCGAGATGCAGGTCACGTGGCACGGCAGCAGCAACAAGCCTGCAGCTGATCTAGCAAAGAGGAAGTAAAAAACTGTATTTGTTTCCCATTGAATCACCATTTAAGAGGAGGTTTCAGAGGAGCGACCACATCTCATTGGGGTCAGCCTGTTCACAGTATGGTAGCTCGTTATGTGAACATACAATGTGCATGTACCACAAAGCTGAGTTTGTCTCCTTGGGTTGAATGAGAACTGTGGTGCATGCAAGTACTGAAAAAATGTAAAAGTGCATGCATGTGCCATGTAGTGGCTGTGGTTGAGTGTGAGCAGAGCAGACTGCTCCATACACACACACATACACATCCACGTACACACACACACACACAGGTCTTTTGTTTATATATGTCTAATGAAGCTCTTCTGTCATTTTCATATAAGGAATGGCAGTTATTAAAGATAGACCATTTTCAGTTTCACATTACACAGATGCTTGCTAAAGACAACTTTCTGTCATGAATTTTTTGTTGTTTTACTTTCAATTTGGAATTGTTCATATATATATTTTTTAACTTTATTGATTTTATTGTAATCATTCCATACAAACAGATCAATTTTTACAAGAGAGCATGGCCAACGGAGTAAAACTTAAACTCATCAATTTATTTATTTTTACTAGCTTTAATAGGCAGATAAAGATAAATGGAGAAGAAAAAGAAATGGGAAGAGAATCTACTTCCTCAGTACTTTAAGAGCTTATTCTAAAATATTATTGATTAGATCCTGCCAGGTTTTGAAAAATTTCTGCACAGATCCTCTAAGTGAGAATTAGATTTTTTCCAATTTCAAATAATATAAAACATCAGTTACCCACTGACTTTAAAGAGGCGACTTAGGATTCTTCCAGTTTAGCAAAATAAGTCTGCGTGCCAATAGCGTAGTAAAGGCAATCACAGTTTGTTTGTCCTTCTCCACTTTAAGCCCATCTGGAAGAACACCAAACACAGCTGTTAGTGGATTAGGAGGGATTGTGACCCCAAGGCTGTCTGAAAGGCACTTAAAAATTTTGTCCAGAATGATGTTAATTTGGTGCAGGCCCAAAACATGTGACCCAGTGAGGCTGGAAGTTGATTGCAGCGTTCGCAGGTTGGATCTTGCACTGGAAACATTTTGGACAGTTTTAAGTGAGACAGATGTGCTCGATATATAATTTTGAGTTGAATAATTGTATGCTTTGCCCATATGGAGCTCGAGTGAATTCTCTGCATTGCTACCTTCCACTCCTTTTCTGATATTTTGAGTGAGATATCCTTTTCCCAATTGTTCATGTTTTTTTACCTTAATTAATTCGTTCCCATTCCACTGTCATGTTGTGTCTTATGACATCAGCAGATCACTAATATGGCAATGATTTGTCCAGATTGTCCAAGATTCTGGGCTGAAATAATGAATACATTTTATGGTGTAGCTAGTTAGTTAGTCTCTGATCTTAGCAAGGTTTCAACCTACAAATATGTATTTAATGGTTTTCTTAATGGACTTTGGTTCTTTTGGTTTTGTCGCTTTATTTCTGGTTTTGACCATAGCAAATTTTAAACATTATTTTCTTTCTGCCATTTTCTAGAGCTAACAGAACATAAGCCTTACCACCAGGTGAACATAAAGAATATTAGTGTTAACTGCAGATGGATGTGAATACGGTCCGCGGTTAATTTATTGTGAGAAAGGTAGTTATGAGGTTGTTTGCCTTTATCTCAGAAAACCCAAAAAATTAACATTAAAAATGAAAACTCATTATTTCCTTAGTTGGAAACCTCTTGTGTTCTTGGATGTGACAAGAAACGTTTGGATATTCTTATTCATTGAGTGTATATCAAAGAAACACTAACACTAACCTGCTAGGCCCAATGACAAACTTTGTCTAGTTCATAAACAAAATCTATAAGGATGGAAAAAATATATAAAAGATTTATGTTAGAGCTAGCCTGTACTAAAAATAGGACACGTATTGAGAGACATATTGTTGTTTAAGTAAGAATTAGGCTGTTTTAAATACAAATGTTATGTTATCTTCAACTATGGAAAGGAGCTTCTGAATACAAAGAACAACTGATACATGGACTACGTTATCAGGTGGCAGAGTAGGCACGGTAGGGACCTTCAGGTCTCAGTTTGACTTTTTAGAGTTAAGTGAGAAGGGATTGACAAGTTATTTTGGGAGAAATGTCCTATTCTCCTCAAAATGCTTTTAATGTTCATCTGTAACCAAAGCAAACTTTCCATTTTTACATCAGTACTTTTTTTTTGCTAAAAGTAGCTTATGATTTAATTGTAATTAATGGTGTTATTTATGGACTTAACAACTGTCTTGGCTTGAAAAAAATCAACGTATTTTGTAAGTTTTTACACTTTTCTCCTCTGTACCTCATACCCACCATTGTAAAACACCAGAGCAGGCAAGATATTTTTTAAATATATACAAAGTGATTAACTTTAGAACACCATTTTACATGGCAAATGTTTATATAGTATAACATGTTTGTGAAGAAATAACTTTCACTTAAAGAATACGTTTAATATGTTGTCTTTGAAGTAAAAAGGGACAAGCCTTAATAACACACAGAGAACATGCAGACTACACACACTGCACAGTGCATGTCTGGTAACAACGCTAGCTACCATCTTAGCAGGTGTTTGCTGGTCAACATGAGGCCACCAACTATAAAGAAATAATGATTTTCTAATACATACCTGTTCTTTCTTTACCAGGATTCTGTGCTTCTTTGAATCAGGAGCATCACAGTATTGGCTTCTTTTCCATTAAGTGCGAGTTCATGCACCATTCATGTCTCAAAAAAAATCAATCAATGCTTTACCAGTGCCTTGTCTGCCGCAATTAGCAATAAATCATTGAGATACACTCTGATATCATCTTCATCATGTGTCAAAATACAGCCATATAAATGTAAATGTTAAGTAAACTGTGAGTCTTGTGACCACCCACTGCTTAGGAAAGTATATTGGCTATCTATATTGACATCAGTCTACATCGAACCTGCAGCTCCTCAAGTTTAGATTTACAGTAAATAGCTTTAAGGGAAAAAGGACTGGCCATAGTAACATGTAAAGAGCATGCAAACTCAACACTGTGCATGACTTAAACACAAGACTCCGAGGCTATTTGGTGGCAGAGCGACCCACCCAGGTATTTTTTGGGCAGTGGTGCAAGGCCAGCAAAACAACTACAATAACAATTTTCCACAGATCTGTTTTTTCCACACCAAGATACTGCACTTCTTTAAAATGGGGGCATCATACTTCTAGCTTCTTTTCCCCGAAGCACATGTCAGACTTCCTTGGTAACATTCTCTAATTTAGTGTTGTAAGGTTGTCCTCGTCAGTAGTGTCTGAAGATCAAAGGTTACCTTGAAGTACTGTAACAAATGCTACTGGACTTTTTGTACTGCTTCTCTGGATGGCACTGCCTAATCTTGACTGTGAAAAGCTAGAACCAGAAGTGCAAATGAAAATTTTAGTAATACTTATTTTAATAAGGATTTTTGCTTCCAGAGAGTGTTTTTAACTTCCTGACTATGTTCAGAAGCATTAAGGATTCTAAAGCAATGTTATATTATATAGCGCAATGTTTAAAGTCCAAGTCCAAGGAGCTGATGCTCAAGCTTTATAACGCACTGGTGAGGCCTCATCTGGAGTACTGTGTGCAGTTTTGGTCTCCAGGCTACAAAAAAGACATAAAAGTGATAGAAGAAGTCCAGAGAAGAGCAACTAGGCTGATTCCAGGGCTACTAGGAATGAATTATGAAGAAAGATTAAAAGAGCTGAGCCTTTTCACTTTAAGAAAAAGGAGATTAAGAGAAGACATGGTGTTTAAAGTTATAAAAAGAATTAGTACAGTGGATTAAGACTGTTACTTTAAAACAAATTTATCAAGAACATGGGGACAAAGTCAGAGACAATCCCATGGACGCTGGGGGCCCTCTAACTCCACAATTCATTACACTACAAAAAGAACTGTTTTCCTAGATAAGAAATTACATTGGGTATATAGTGGAAAAATGGAAGAAAAATATTTAAGAAGACAAAATTAATAGTTGTTATAGACGTACAGTATCAATAACAGGATCAATTATTGTGGAAGCTTATTCTTTTGCAGAACATGCAGAAACATCAACAACAACAACATTTATTTATTTATATAGCACATTTTCATACAAAAAGTAGCTCAAAGTGCTTTACATAATGAAGAAAAGAAAAATAACAGACAAAATACAAAATTAGAATAAGACAACATTAGTTAACATAGAAAAGGAGTAAGGTTCGATGGCCAGGGTGGACAGAAAAAAACAAAAAAACTCCAGAAGGCTGGAGAAAAAAATAAAATCTGTAGGGGTTCCAGGCCACGAGACCACCCAGTCCCCTTTGGGCATTCTACCTAACATAAATGAAATAGTCCTCTTTGTATTTAAGGTTCTCACGGAGTCACTTGATGCTGATGGTCATACAGACTTCTGGCTTTTAATCCATCCATCATTGTTGGAACATCATGGTGCTTTGGGTAGATGGTGGTGGCGCAAGCCACCACCAACAGGACACCGGAAAAGGAAACAGATCACTGACTATAACATCAGAAAACAGAGATGGCAATTCCTTAATAAGATCATTTACAGAAGTTAAAAAAGCACAGATTGCAAATCTGCTACTTGTACGGGTTATAAAGTAGTTATATCTTTTGTATTTTTGTTTTGTATAGATGAAGCCATCAACGGACTACCACCTTGCTGAATGTGAGCCATGCCATCTCAAAAGATCCTGTCAGGAGCCTAGGGCAGTGTTAGAAAGTAATCCATCTTATTGTTTTTTTTGATTAATTAATCCAAATCAAGGTCAAGGAGCCCAGAGCCTAACCTGTTATGGCTGGGCACAAGGCAGGAATCTGCTCTGGACAGTGGTGCTAAAAAACGAAACCTCAAATTCAGGAGGAGTCCACTGATAACCAAATGCTAATTTAAGATTACAGGAGAATGCCCTTGTTTGGTGACTTGTCTTAAATGAAGTATGCTGCAGATGGTCTAGTGATTTCTATAGATGGGGTGTGCTGTAGGCACTGTAGTTATGGGTCTCCTTAGTGTCTTGTATACAAAGTGCCAAAGCAGTCTTTCTCTTTTGTCTGTTTAGGCCCTATTTTCACTTTTGTTTTCTATCCCTTGTCTGAAGCTTGCATGCTTTCATTATGTGACTTTTATCTGCTGCCCCATCCTCATTTGTGAAGCCATCACACTCTTTTTCTTCACAGCTCAGGTGAAAAAGAGAAACAGTATAATTAAATGTCTTCAAAGAATGGCTCCCAGAAGGACTGCACTGTTATTTTTCTTTTCTTTTTAAATGGCATGATTTTTGCTTGGAGTGCATTATCAGCCTTTTGAACTGAAAACAAGTTGATGCAGACTTTAATAATATAATGACAAAGCACAATGAAGTTTGCACCTTCTGCCTTGCTGGATCGAAAGTAAACAGTGTCAGCAGATTTGTAAAAATACAAACACTATTAGTAAATATTGAACATAGTGAAAAGACTTCAGACGTCCCATTATTTCCGTCTTATTTGACAGCTCCGGGGCAAACAGAATTGTTTTTGAGTTCAGTTTGGACCATTTCCAAACAATCCTAGGATCAGTCAAGCTTGGAATTGGTTTTCTGTGGAAGAACCCCTCTCACTCTTTGCACAAGTTACCGATTTGACCAAATTTGTTATTTTGTTAGCTAAAAATACTGTACATTTTCTGCTTCAAAATTTTTTCCCTTGTATTGCCACTTTTTACTCATACCATAAAATGCTATTGCACTAAGATGTTTAGCTTTTGATACAACTCATTCTTTGTGGAGTTCACATATAATAAACAATGATGTTAGATTTTACTTCTGCAAGTGAAGACAATCTTTGTGATGTCAGTTCAGGTGTTCTATGTGTTGTATTTATTCTTACACATAGTGAGAATTTATTTTCAGTTTTATGCATCACCCTCACTAATATGTCCTTCTGCTCCAATCCCCTTCACCTCTGATTATACTTACCTTTATCTTTCCTGCTACAGTCTAATAGCAGCATAGGACATACTGTAATCCTTTTATAAAACCAGCCTTTAAACACATTAATTTAAAAAGAAATTGACCAGAGTTATAAATGGCTATGGAAATTATAAACGAGTTCACCCTGTGCCATAACTTTACTTTCATTCTGACTTGCCAAAGTCAGGCCTAATTAAGTAATATGTTTCATAGAAGTAATGAAGGCACACAGTTCCTATTTAAAGCTGGTGTCTTTCTAACACAGGATTCATGATATAAACTTTTGCTTACCACATTTTTCTTCTGGTAAAGGTGAGGCGAGATAAGATGCATTCTGGTACGGCCCACTTATGATCTGTATATTGGCAACATTGCCACATCACTTTTAGGGCAGGTGAGTATCTCAAATGCTCTTTATGCACCAAATCAGGCTTCCCAATATTACCTTCATTTCTTGTTATTTATGTTTATTGTTTGTGTTGTCTATGATATTGTAATGAATTTCTTTTAAATAAATGTTATGAAGTCATTCAACAAAGAGTTAGAAATATACACTGTATATACATACACCAATCAGCCAGAACATAGAAAAATCTGCCAGTTGATATCAACTAAATTGATTACCTTGTTACAATGGCATCTGTCAAAAGGTTGGATATATTAGGCAGGAGGCGAACAGTCAGTTCTTGAAGGTGATGTGTTAGAACTGGATCTGAGCGACTATGACAAGGGCCAAATTGTGGTAACTAGACAACTGGGTCAGATCACCTTCAACAGGTCTTGAGGGATGTGTCCAGTATGCTGTGGACCAAAAAAGTGATACCAGGAAAAAGAACCAGTTGACAGGGTCATTGGCTTCTAACGCTTATTGATGTGCATAGGGAGTAAAACCTAACCCATCTGGTCCCATTCCACAGAATTGCTGAAACACTTAATGCTGGCCATGAGAAAAAGGTGTCAGAGCACACAGTGCATCACAGCTTGCTGTGTAAGGGGCTAAATTGCCACAGAGAGGTCAGGGTGCCCATCCTGAACCCTGTCCACTGCCAAAAGTGCCTACAATGACACATGAGCATCAGGAGACTGGAACATGGAGCAATGAAAGAAGGTGGCCTGTTCTGATGAATCACATTTTCTTGTAGATCATTGGGACGGCCAGGTACATGTGTGTTGTTGGCTATGGGAAGGAGGGAGGCCAGCGGAGGCAGTGTGATACTCTGGGCAATGTTCTGCTGGGAAACCATGGGTCTTGGCATTATTGTGGATTTTATTTTGACACATACCACCTACCTAAAAATTGTAGATGTACACTTCTTCATGGTGATGGTATTTTGTCATGGCAGTGGCCTCTTTCAGCTGGATAATGTGCCCTGCCACTCTGCAGACTGTTCAGGTTTAAGGAACATGACAAAGAGTTCAAGTATAAACACACCAGTCAATTTATTATATATATTGTGGTAGCCAACCCGGATGCAGACAGGCGGACACCGTAGGTACAAAACCCAACACACGTTTATTAATCATATTTAGCCTACAGTGAAACACACAACCCAGTACTCCCCCAAAGTCCAGGCCTCACAACAATACCTCTCTTCAGGTCCACCTTCACTCCTCTCCTTCCGAGCTCTGTCTTTCTTCCTCCTGACTCCAGCCATAGAATGGAGGGAGGCAGCCCCTTTTATATCCAGGTGCCTCCCAATGAGCGCCTGCCGGTACTCCCTGGTGTGGCGGAAGTGCCGGCTGTGCACCCGGAAGCACTCCGAGTGTCCCTGGTCTTCTTCCCCCCAGCACTTCCAGGTGTGGCAGAAGTGCTGAGAGCCAGGGCTCTTCAGGCATCGGGGCGTCCCCTGGCAGTGACCACGGGCCCCTATAGGGTTGAGCTTCCATGCTCCTTTCCCTTGGTCCCCATAGCCACCAGGGCGGCTGCCCCCTCATGGTCTGGAGGAGGCGTAATCCCTCCTCCGGTCCTTCCGGGCGTATATATATATGTGTGTTTGTGTGTGTATCCTCTCGACACAGGTGAAAACTTGTTAAGGGTGAATTTCACAGAAACATTATGAAGTTTTTCTTCACACAGATAACCAACGGCATATTGAATAACTTCCCAAATAGTGTGATAGACAGTAGGACTTTAGGGACCTTAAAAGTTAGACTTGATGTTATTTTGGGGGATTTAAGTGGATAGGACTGGAAAGCTTTGTTGGGCTGAATGGCCTGTTGACGTCTACATTTTCTAACATTCTAACCTATAAATCTAAACCCAGAGCAAACAAACCAGGTCCTAGTCCAAAAATGTAAAGTTTAAAATACCAAAATCAATGCCATTCTGGAGAACAGCCCTGTGCTTAGGATATATGAGCAAAGGATGGTTCATAAGCTAATATATAGTGGTGGTCCTGACCACTGAGGTTCAACCCACAGAACACAACGTATATAACTATCTATCTATCTATCTATCTATCTATCTATCTATCTATCTATCTATCTATCTACACAATATATACACATAAGATAGACAGCCAAAATAATTATTAAACAAAATGATATTTATAACACTGCGGTGGGTTGGCACCCTGCCCAGGATTGTTTCCTGCCTTGTGCCCTGTGTTGGCTGGGATTGGCTCCAGCAGACCCCCGTGACCCTGTGTTCGGATTCAGCGGGTTGGAAAATGGATGGATGGATGGATATTTATAACAAAAATTAGAGAACAACAGAAAACATAATTGGAAACATAATATGTAAAATAATAATTCAAAAACAACAAAAATGACTAACAAAAAGAAAATACATTAAAATATTACATGGGATCAATTTTTCCAACAGCAAAGGATTTGGGACAGCATGCCATTTAAAATATATCCTTTTTCACATGGATGACTCAAACCTCTGTTAGACATTATCCATCCATCCATTATCCACCACTTATCCGAGGTCGGGTCGCTGGGGCAGCAGTCTAAGCAGGGAAGCCCAGACCTCCCTCTCCTCGGCCACCTCCTCCAGCTCCTCTGGGAGGACCCCGAGGCGTTCCAAGGCCAGCCGGGAGATATAATCCCTCCAGCGTGTCCTGGGTCTGCCCCGTGGCGTTCTCCCAGTGGGGCATGCCCGGAACACCCCCCCAGGGAGGCGTCCAGGGGGCATCCTAACCAGATGCCCGAACCACCTCAACTGACTCCTCTCAATGCGGAGGAGCAGCGACTCTACTCCGAATCTCTCCCAGATGACTGAACTCCTCACCCTATCTCTAAGGGAAAGTCCAGCCACCCTGCGGAGAAAACTCATTTTGGCTGCTTGTTTCTGCGATCTTGCTCTTTCAGTCACTACCCAAAGCTCGTGGCCATAGGTGAAGGTAGGAGCGTAGATCGACTGGTAAATCGAGAGCCTCGCCTTTTGGCTCAGCTCTCTCTTCACTATGACGGACCATTGCAGAGCCCACATTACTGCGGATGCCGCACCAATCCATCTGTCAACCTCCCGCTCCATTCTTCCCTCACTTGTGAACAAGACCCCGAGATACTTGAACTCCTCCACTTGAGGCAGTACTGTGCTCCCAACCCGGAGAGAGCATTCCACCCTTTTCCGGCTGAGAACCATGGCCTCAGATTTAGAGGTGCTGACTCTAATCCCCGTTGCTTCGCACTCTGCTGCGAACCGCTCCAGTGAGAGCTGGAGGTCACTGTCCGATGAAGCCAACAGAACCACGTCATCCGCAAATAGCAGAGATGAGATTCTGAGTGTCACTGAATACGACCCCCTACGCTCCTTGGTTGCGCCTAGAAATTCTGTCCATATAACTTATGAACAGAATCAGTGACAAAGGGCAGCCCTGGCGGAGTCCAACCTCAACAGGAAACGAGTCTGACTCTTGAAGAACATCCCACAGGATGCTTCAAGGGACACGGTCGAATACCTTCTCCAAATCCACAACACACATGTGGGCTGGTTGGGCAAACTCCCATGCCCCCTCCAGGATCCTGGCCAGGGTGTAGAGCTGGTCCAGTGTTCCACAGCCTGGACGGAATCCGCATTGTTCCTCTTGAATCCGAGATTCGACCATCGACCGAACTCTCTTCTCCAGCACCCCTGAATAAACCTTACCGGGGAGGCTGAGGAGTGTGATCCCCCTATAGTTGGAGCACATCCTTCAGTCACCCTTCTTAAAAAGGGGAACCACCGCCTTGGTTTGCCAATCCAGAGGCACTGCCCCCGATGTCCATGCGATGTTGCAGAGACGTGTCAACCAAGACATCCCCACAACATCCAGAGCCTTGAGGAACCCTGGGTGAGCCTTGTCCACCCCAGGGGCCCTTCCACCTTGGAGCTTTTTAACTACCTTGGTGACCTCAGCCCCTGTTATGGACGGGCCCCACCCGGAGTCCTCCAGCTCTGCTTCCTCTAAGGAAGACATGCTGGTGGGATTGAGAAGATCCTCGAAGTATTCCTTCTACCGGTCAATAACGTCTGCAGTTGAAATCAGCAGGGCCATAATAATAACGTTAGACATTATCATTAAACTAAAACCTAAACCAATTGGAGGTCTGAGAGATTTGAATTAAAGAAACCTCATAAATGTGCAAGGAGAAATCATTGAAAACAATAAGGAAATAGCAAATGAGCTAAATAAATATTTCATTGAAGTATTTGTAAAAGAAGAAGCAAATGGGATGCTCCTTGTAGAAGAAAAACAAGCTCTGAGTTGATAGATTTTAAATTGGATCACCTTCAATCCCTCAATACATTAAAGACCAATAAAAACTAATAAAACATCATGACCTGATGAGATTATACCAGTTGTACTTAAAGAGATGAAAGGTGTCATTTCTAAATTTTTATTGGCCATATTTGAGCAGTCACTTCAGAGAGGAGAAGTGCCAGATGTCTAGAAAATTGCATATGTGATTCCATTCTACAAGAAGGGAGACAAAATGGATCCTGGCAATTACAGACCAGTATTCAGATGAGGCTAGATGTTTTATCAGTGAGAATCCACAAGCTTGGACAAACCAGAATGTGCATGACGCTGACTAGACCTATGATGTCACACACCGCGGACTTCTGGTTTACCTTATCGGTCAACTGCTTTTCAACCAGGTCAATTAAACCCATAAAATGATGGCACCCATATTAAAACCAAAATGTTTCTGTGGCAAAACCTTTTTTTTAACAGTGTTAAGAATGTGTCTTTTGTTTGACTTTGAGTTTCATATTTCTCTATGAACTTTGGCTACTGAGTCTCTGTCTAGTGTACCAACCTCTGCTTTGTCAAGAGGTTTGACACTAGTGATAATCCATCAAAGAAAACACATTAATTGCAACACATGCTTAACAGAAAATTTAGAGCAGTAAATGCTGTAATAATTATTATATGAGAAAATAAATAAACACTAAAAGATTTCCATATGTTTTTAGTTAGTAAACAGTTATTCATATACTTTCTAATTTCCTAACATGTCATGTCTTCTTTGTCATTGGTGCAGTTTTTCTAAAAGTCCGTGTTTCAATTTTATTTTAAATTCATTACATGGTTATAACATCTGCTAAAATTGGTTGTCTTCCAGTAAATCTCTCATAAGCACATATGTATTTTATTTTTGTAATGGTTTTAGATTTTCAATTTCCACAATGAAAATATTCTTCCATATGTAGGGACATGCAAAATATGCTCCTGTTTTTGATTTTGACTTTAACCTGTTATTCTTAAATTTGTACTCTGTAACCAGCAGGGGGCGCACTCTCTCTGGGAATAGGTTCGTTAGTGATTGCAGCATGGTACTAACCTACATCCATATATAAATTAAATGGCAATATCCCTTCCCAGTGATATGGCGGTAATGTTAATCAATAATCATTTCAGCGGAATACATTTAGCTTTAGTTTAATGTCGGCTTACACTGCAGATAGTACAAAGATGAATGAAGCTAGTGACAAAACCCAGTCTTGCAGTGGGGGCCCCGAGGATTGGAATCTGTCGATGTTGTCAATGCAAGTGCGGAAGTCATTCTTAGGACAGGTGGCAATGCCATCCATCCACCCGTTGGCTTCAACGTGCCTAGCGATTTCCAAGGCTTGTTATACTGTTTCTCCAGGGTCCCATCAGACGAACATGCAGGTCATACAAGGATACAATTCACTCCAAACAAGGACACCCCATTTTTGTGCTGGCTTAGCATGCATTGAAAATAGCACATGGTTACAGCATTCCATAGCCCTGAGTGGTTCTACTTGTCTTAATCCATCTTTTTGTCAGACAGCTTGCATGGCAGTCTTATGTTACTCTTCCTGTCAGCTTCTGTGCTTAATTTGGATGTGTACCACATGCTTCTTACTTTGAGTAAAAAAAAGGATTTATAAGATATTTTTCAAATATCATAGTGACATATTTCCAGCTTTTACCTACATACTCACACTGTGTTTTTGTTATTTTCATGGTATTATTTGATGTTTTGTTTTTTGAGTGGCTGCCGTCATTTTGTAACAACCTGTTTGGCCACTGCCATATTTTTCACTCTTGGTATGCATAATTCCAGTACATCATATTTTGTTGTGTTGACCCACCTATAAAAGATGGCGGGGCACAGCCCTTGATATCCGTGTATCAGAACCCTTTCTTAAGTTTTTCTCAATGTTTTCTTATTAGTGTTAGCAGAATCTAAAAAGCACTTCTAAAGAGACATTAGTGCTATGACCCTTTTATTAATCTTTTTTTACCATGAGTCTTGTTTTGAGTTTTCAGCTTTGACAAACAATTATCTGAACACTTTTAATATTGTGGTCTTTGCCTGTGTTTTGGCTACACCTCTGACCAATTTTTTTGCCTTTTCTCTTGGTTGCTATTTTCAGTTCTTCTTGCCAAAAATGAATACCAACAAGACACCTGACCAGAGAAGCTAATGCTGTGGGGCTTTAAGTTTGGCTAATTTAATTAGATGACCACTGGAAGAAGTGCATTTAAGATCCTTTTCACCAGCTGCACCTGTTTGTCATATACTATAGTACATAATCTGGATACGGCCAGAGTTATTTAGCTTCCCAGAAAAAACAACACATTCTTCCATATAAAATATTTCCCTTTTTCATCTTTTGAAAGAATTTTTTTTAATGCCACAAAAGTTCATTTTAGTTTAGTTTTTGCTTTTTACTTTTATAATATGGGGAAATGTTTTTTACATTTAGATTCCTTTAGATGTATAAGTATGGTTTATTCAGCTAAATGAGGAATTGTTCTAGTCTAACTTTTGAGAAAAATGTCACTTTCAGCTCGCACATTAGTTTGTATTAATAAAAATAATGAGAAGCCTGGAAGCCTTTGGCTTTGCAGTAAGAACAGGACCAGAGCATTTGTTTAATCCACTACAACAATGATACAGCCTTATATCAGCTGTAGTAGGTTTAACATCTGTAAATGTAAGGTAACACATACTGGGCATAACTAGAAGAAGATATGAATTTTTACCTAGAAGTTAAGATATTGAACTTATGGTTGCCTAATATAAGTGGGGTGTCAGTGCCACATGGGTTGGACAGGCATATCCGACCAGAGAAGGGTATGGTTCCTTACCCAGACGGGAAGCTCCGAATAGACAGATGGGCAAGAGAAAGGAAGGAGCCAGACCCGGAAGTAATGGCCAGAAGGGATAGATGGACACCCCATCAGTTGTGAAAGACGCTGCAGGGGATGTGCTATTCCCTCAGGATGCTAGATGGCAGCAGCATTCTGTATCGGTGCCCATTTGGGGACCAGCAGAGAATGCTGGGAGATGTAGTCTGGCCACAAAGGGACCACACTCCCTTATCCAGGTAAGTCAGAGCTGGGAGAATGCGGAGCAATACTCACCTGGAGGAGGGCAGAGCGGTGGTGAGGGATATTGAAAGGAGAGAAAATATTGTGCTTGCGTTTTTTGATACTTGTGGAATGGTGTTGAATAAACACTCCTTTACTTGAACCTGAGACTCTGTGTGATAGTGTTTGGGGGTTTGTGACTCGCTGATGCCCCTGGTTCTATCACAAGGGTCTAGGAAAATTGATGGACTAGTCTCTGATCAAGTGAAGGCATTATGAGGAAGCTATTAAGAAGGGAAGATAGAATGCAGACTATATTAGAAGCTCTGTAGAATGTAGACCTCACATGTGTCAGTACACTTGAAGCCTGATCAGTTATAAAACTTCACCCCTACAGTGGATTCAGAAAGTATTCAGATCCCTTGACTTTCCCTTGTGCTGTAGATTTAATTTCAAATGGATTGCAATTTTGGCCCATTAATCTACACTTAATAACCCTTAATGACAAAGTGAAAACATGTTTCCAGGAGGGTTTGCAAATTCATTAAAAATCAAAAACTGATCTCTCTCGTTCATACCTGTATAAAGTTTTCAGACCCTTTTCTGTCGCACTCCAACTTCCTTTAACTATTCTTGGGACGTGTCTAGAACCTGATTGGAGTCCACCTGTAGCAAGCTGAATTGATTGCACATCATTTAGAAAGGTGCACGTGTACAGTACCTGTGTATAGAGGTCCTGCAATTCACACTGTATGTCAGGACAAAAATCAACCCATGAAGTCCACATTAATCTCTCTAGACAAGCGTTTCTCAACCAGTGTGCCGCAGAACAGTGGCGTGCAATGGGAGCTACCCATTTGTGCTGTGGAAATAATTGTATAGCACACTTGGGAATGAACCTGAGAAGGCCAAACTCCGCAGGTGATTGAGACCTGTCTGAAGAGAATAGGACTACCTGGAGAAGCTGGCATAAAAGCAGGTCTTCAATCGCTTTGTTAGAGCAATTCAGACATGTCTCCTGGCTGCTAGAGTCCTTCTGCCCTGGGAGTGGGGTCACCAGAGAGCTTCCCAGGGTTAATGGATAGTGGGCATATGAGTTGCCTCTGAGGCGGACGGCCAAAGGGGTGAAGCAGCTTGAAGATGCCACCAAAGTACTCACTAAGTGCCATGTCTGCAAAGACTCATCTCAGAGTTTCTTTTTTTACCAGCTTCTCCAGTAGTCCTGCCCCTTCGGGCATTTGAGCACATCTATGAGATATACGGTATTCGTGTTTTTGGTTAATAAAATAGTGGTGTGTCTTGGGATGATTTTGGTTACAAAATGTGTGCCACCAAAGAAACAAATGTTGGAAAACATGGCTCCAGACTGCCGCTATTAAATTGTGGTGAGATGTAGATAAGGCCAAGGATATGAAACCGTTTCTAAAGTTTTCAGTGTTCCCAGGAGCACAGTGGCCTTGTGATTTCTGTTGTGAAACAAAGGAAATTTGGAACCACCTAGAGTAAACTGTCCAGCTAAACTAAGTAACCAGGCAAAGAGGGCCTTGATCAGGGAGGTGACCAACAACCTAATGGTCACACTAACAGGACTCAGAGATCCTCTGCTGGGATTGGGAGAACCTGTCATAAGGGTGACCATCACAACTGCACTTCATCAGTCAGGTATTTAGAGTAAAGTAGCTTGACAGAAGTCACTCTTGAGAAAAATGCATTTTACAGCATTTGAAGGACTCTGAGAGCACCAAGAAATACTGTATATTCTCTGGTGCAATAAGACAAAAATTGAACTCTTTGGGCAAAACTATGTTTGCCAAAGACTAGGCTCTGCTCATAACTTGCCTAATATCATCCCTATGGTAAAGCATGGTTGTGGCAGCATCATGCTATAGCGTTGCTTCTCAGAGGCAGAGACAAGGAGACTGGTCAGAATTAAGGGAAAGATGAAGTCAGCGAAATTCAGAGAGGTCCTTGAAGAAAACATGCTCTAGAGTGCATGAATCCTCAGAATAAGGCAATGGTTCACCTTTCAGAACAACAACGACTTGAAGCATAAGGGCAGGACAATGCTGTTGTGGCTCTGGGACAAGTCTCTGAGTATCTCTTAGTGGCCCAGCCAAAGCCAGACGTAAACCCCATAGAACATCTGTGGAGAGACCTGTAGATGGCAGTTTAAAGGCGGCGTATTCAACTAGTTACAGTCTGAAAGTCAGTCTCTCAGGTCCGAATGGGACTCCACCTTGCATGGACACCTCCCTTTTATCTCGGCTGGAGAGGAAGAGGCAGAGCTTCTCGGGCTCTATTGCCCTCAAGGGGTGTTTTTCAGCATTTTGAGGGAAAAAAAACAGACAAGACGGTTAGCGACAGTGCCCCCTCTTGTCCCGGGGTGGTACCACATAACTTAGGTGAGTCCAAATCCAGATGTGCGCAGCTTGTAGAGACTTACCCAAGAAGAATCAAAGCTGTAATTGCTGCCAAAGGGGTTTCTACAGTGTATGGAATCAAAGGTCCAGATCCCTATATGAATGAGAGGTTTCAGTTTTTGATTTTTAATACATTTGCAAACCTTTCTGAAAACAGGTTTTCACTTTGTCATTACAGGATATTGAGTGCAGCTTGATGGTCTAAAATGGCAAATTTATCCATTAAAAACTAAATCTACAACACATTAAAGTGTGTAGAAAGTGAAGGGGTCTGAATACTTTCTGAATCCACTGTAGCAGTGACTGGGTTGAGTCCACTTCCTTGTATATCCCACCAGACTAAAACACTTATTACAAAATGCCTGTTTGCACTAAAGAATTTAATCAAGCTCAGTAGCCCTTGTCCCATTCTTTCAAAATCATCAACACTATCAATTCTTTTATTTTGTTACTTTTGCAAATATCAAGAACTTAGTTTTTTGCTTTTGTGTCTAGTGTGATGTTTCATGTTTTACTTGATAATATTTTGTGTTTTATATAAACAGTAAATCTGACCTTTGTAAATAGAAAGTACTTTTATTAAGAGGTGACATGACTGAACTGTTTAAATTATAAAACAACAACAACAACAACAACATTTATTTATATAGCACATTTTCATACAAAAAGTAGCTCAAAGTGCTTTACATAATGAAGAAAAGAAGAATAATAGACAAATAAGAAATTAAAATAAGACAAAGGAATTAATACAGTGGATCCCAGCTGATATTTTAAAATAAATTCTTCAATAAAAACACACATAGGACACACATAGAAACTGGTCAATGGTAGATTCACAAAGCGAATGACAGGCAAATGGAACAAATTATGAAATAGTGTGGTAGGCAGGAGGACTTTAGGAACCTTTGAAACTCAACTTTATATTATTTTGAAGAAATTAGATGAATGGGATTAGTAAGCTTGTTGGGATGAATGTGCTGTTCTTCTCAAGATTTTTCTAACAATACAATACAATACAATAAATTTTTATATAGCCCAAAATCACACAAGAAGTGATGCATATCCTGCCTTTTGACTGCCCCCCAGCCTTGACTCACTAAGAAGACTCCCAAAAAAACCCTTATAGGAAAAAAAAAATGGAAGAAACCTTGGGAAAGGCAGCTCAAATTTTCTAATGTCCTAATGCCGTGTCATATTTCCAAGGGTATGATCACTTCTGTGCCACGTTGCATTGGAAATATACACCATACTGTACATCTTAAAAGGTTCCATCAGTGGATAGCTGATACCAATGGTTCTTCTTCATGTACTCCTCCACAGAGCCATATGTGCCCTCTGAGTCCAACAGCAAGAGGGATGCACACTTCATTCTATTGCTCTTTGTGAACCTTTTGAGTGATTTGGCATATGGCTGTTTTTCAGCATCTGTCTAGCATCTGTAATTATCTTCTAGGAATCTAAAATGACGAACATGCATACTGTGATGAATCCTGGTTGGGAGTTCCTTATATTAACCACTTGTCCCTCTCTGCTTACAGGCTTGCAGATGTACCCAGGCACACTTTATAAATGGTGACATGAATTCACATAAAATCTCTAACAGGCCCTGGTAATTGTAGTTACACTGGTGTTGTTAACATGGACCAAAATACAACCAGATAGTTAGAGCATAATGTTGTTAATCCAACATCTGTGCCGTAAGTATAATCTAGAAATCGTTTTAATAGCTTTCCATCGTGTGACTTCCCCAATTCTAAGTATATAACCACATTCTTATAATGAAAGTGAACCCCCAATGAAGCTTTTCCAGCAAGAATCTTTGCTTTAATAGAAATCAAATGAATCGTCAAGGAATAAAATTTAAAAATCGGTCAAATTCATTCAAGTAATTTTGTTTCTGACAAAACAAGTAGATTACAAAAATTTAGAACTGGGGATTAGCACAAAAGAATCTGAAATCACGTGTTACGGAACTGTTGTTTCGTTTTCATGTAATGCAGGGCAAACAATCCACAGTAGAAGCATCTGTCTGTATGATATATTGCATAAGTACAATAGGCTACTAAAAGTTGATATACTGTAATTGTATAAGATAATTAGAGTTATAAACCTACTGTAAATGCCCCATTGGGATTTAGGATATTAGATTGTCCACAGGAATGAACGCCTACTGCTTTTTTTAATTTAAAGGATGAGTGTTAGTAGAAATACATTTAGCCTTATGATCACACTGGAAGTGTACATACAGATAAAAACCTGGATGCTTCATAAACCATTACTTCAGAGTTTGAGATAAGTACATGAATTAGGATATAGTTAATACAGTCAAACGTAAACTCTCCAGTAACTTAATGAGTTTTAAGCTACCAGCAGCTGTATTGAACAGCTTTAGGCATGAAAAGCAATTAACAAAAACATAAAATAATTTCAACAAATTCATCTCTTGTCAACTGTCGCTTATACGGAAAAGGCATATTTTGTTCTGGGGAGAAAATAATTTGTGTTCATATTGTCTCTAATACACATTTGCTATAAGGAATTTGGAATTTGTTTTCCATCTAAGGACTGGAAATATTTTCGTTTATAAATTGCAATGATATATTTTTATACTCAGGCCATTTATTAATTAAACATAATGGCTTTAACCATAATTAGTGTAATATTTTTACTGGAATGGATAGCATGGCTAGCTCCCAGATCCAGGGACCAAATTTCACTTCCTTACCACGTCACTATCAATGTGGTGTCTTTGTTTCTGTGTCAGTTTTCCCAGATGTCCTAGTTTGCACCAACATCTTAAAGATATGTATGCTGTGTCAATTGGCAACTCTATTAGCCCATGTAGGTAACCATGAGCTATTAAAGTTAATGTTTAAAGGCATTTTTGTGCCTTTCATTGTTCATTTAGTTTTGCTTCTGAGTGCATTGTGGGTATCTTTCAATTATTTTTATTATCTTTGCTTTTGTTTTTCATTTCTAGTTTCTGTATTAGTTTGTGTATTTGTTGGTGTATCTGATTTGATTCAAGCAGCATCTTTTTGCTCTTTTGAGTCTTTTCTTGTATTTATCTATTTGTGAAAGAAATCCTGATTTTTTAATAAAGCTTCTTATGGGATTAGTCAATATCTAAGCTGGAGTTTTCACAGTTCTCCCTCTTGTGAGGCTTTTTTTCTGTTTTGCAACTTTACAGTATTTTCTGAACTTTAAATGCCCGTTCCCCATTTTTGGGGCCTGATCAGGCCCAAAGCCTCCCAATTGTCTAACGTCAAGCTTGTCTGGATGACACCTACTGAATATTGGGGAATCTTTCTTGTTTTTGTGGGTCTTTTTGAAGGCCTCATCCCTTTCACTATTTTGTGGTGCCAGAATCACAACACATACCCTTGGAACCCTAAACATATTTTATGAGTTCTCTTAAGACATGCAGTTAAAATACATATTAACATTATGAACATGTTGCAAATAATGCTTGATCTCAGTTGGAAACTTTGATGCTATTGTTGAAGTGTAATTAACCCAAGTTTTTTGTCCCAAATTAATGGCTCAGCATGTTTAGAATCTGCCTACTGGTTGCTTCTTTTATGTTATTATCAGCAACAACTGTAACCTCGGGAAAGTACATATTGTATGACCTACTGTTATTAAATAAATGTAGTGTCTAAGATGGGTTTAGAAGGATGGACATCCTTAATTTAAAAGCACAATTGGTGGCTATTTGCAACACAAGAAATACAGAAAGGAGTCAGTGATCTGTGGCATTCTTTGAGATCCCTTCAATGTCCAGTTTTGAACAAGTAAGCACAATGTTCTGTTATTTGATTCTACTCGCAGCACATAGACACTCACAAAACACATACAACAAAAGGCATTTGAACATGGTTGAGAATTGGTGGCAGACAAAAAACAGAACAACACAATCAACTGGACACCCTGTCTGGATGCCATACAAGCACCCTTTCTCCTCACCTATACAACTGGTAGAGACTCCTGTCACGCTACAGGATGTCAGAGCTTGTTCAGGTCATAGAAATCAAAAGTATCAAATGGCCTGGACAAAAATCATTCATAATATCACTAATAATAACTCACTGAAGTACCAAGTAGGGTGACTAGGTACCTACTAGACCAGTCATATGAGACTGATAAAAATTAATACTGTAGCTCACAATCCATCATTGATGACATCCAGTTCACAGTTAAGGATTGCCTGGTGGAATAAGGGTCCTTTCTAAAGGCAGTAAGCAGCCAAAGTGAAGATTAATGATAAAGGAGAGCCGATTGCTACAGGAAGGAGTCAAGTCATTATCTGCATCTCTGTTGTTAGTCATTAATACTAAAATATTAGTAATACTATATTTATAAATTGTTACTAACCCTCCCCATCTGTTTCTCTTCTCTGTATCCTTATGGTGCGACTGCTCTATTGCCTGCCTATGGAAAAGTCATCTCAGGTGAAGGAGCACTGGAATCATGGGATAGAAGGGCCCTTTCATCAGACTGACCACCTCAGTAGTCAGCTGTAGAATGGCCAATAGTGGGGAGGCAGCTTGTTGGCCGAGGTTGCAAGGACTCTGACCGTGTCTGGCTTGTCTGACTCCTTATCTGCAATCATGGCTGTGGTTATACAATTACCTGCTGTATAAATATTGTTGTTTTTTATTTATGTGAATTAGTTTCTGCTTTGTTTTTGATGTATTTGAACAATTCTATATCCACATATGTGATAGTACTGCATTTAGTTAGTGGTACAGTATAATCTATTCTTGCGTTTTGCTTTGTAGTTTGTATGGTTGTACAGTATTGTATTTCTGAGGTGGCCATGAGAGACTGATGATCGAGCTCTGTGAAGAGGATTACTTGTGTTCTGTTTTGTGTATTGTACTGTCACGGATTTCCATTGGAGGATCTTCTCACGTGCTCAATTGAGGTATATGATAACTCGTCTGGGTGAGAGGGGATGCTATCACTAACATTCTTTTAGCCCCGCCACTTCTGGTTTCATGCGATACAGGCTTAAGAAGCCTGGCTGTCTGGAAGGAGATGTCTTTTACAAACAGAGCGACTCGCTGGATGGAGCTCCAGTAATTGACCCTTACTTCCACGTCGAAGAGCTGAATACCTTTTGTTGATTATTTGCCTAAGTCGGATGTTTTATAGATGCCAAGAGACATATTTTTATTGGACTTCCTTTATTTAAACAGAACAACCCAGTTGGTGTCCCAGCTATTAATCCTCTCTATGACCTGTCATCATTCCTGTACTCAGCCGCATCACCCATTGCATGCCCAGTCTACCTGAAGAAGCTCTCTCTCTGAACTGCCTTTCTCAAGATTTCTTCCATTTTTTTTTCCCTACAAGAGTTTTTTTTTGGGAGATTTTTCTTTTCTTCTTAGAAAGTCAAGAATGGGAGGCTTTCAAAAAACAGGGTCTGTTAAAGCCCATTGAGCCATTCCTTGTGTGATTTTGGGTTATACAAGAAATAAAGTGCTGTTGTATTATATCGAGAACTCATTAAATTCAACCATCTAAATAATTAAGGCACAAATAAATACATATATTACCTATATATATTATTTAACTGAGTTCTCTGGACTCGGACAGTATTCTGTTCAAAGCCTGCTCCCAATGGGTGTCCACATCCCAGTCAGATTGCAGAAAAAAATGTTTTCTATGCCAGTTGAGTTCCCCTGGCGCAAGTGACTAATTGGGTTTGTGATTATAAGGGTGCTCATCTTCACAGTGGGCTTGTTCCATTTGAAACCTGCTGCACATTACCCACAAGAAATGTTTTTGGAAGTTTTATCTTAAGAAATGGAAAAGCTTTACATATACTGGTCATCAACATCAAAAGTTCTACATTCTAAATGTAACATGTCTACGGATTCCTTGTATACTAATGTCTACAAAAACTAAGTTTGATAACAGTACTTATCTTCTAGGCTGAAGCTTAAAAAAATGTCCTGCAGGTATACAGTATGTGCAAACCATGTGAACTAAACAGATATAAAGACTAAATCATCATGTCAGAAAACAGAACATCCATTTTAGTTTTAGATAACTTTAATGTTAGTTATTTTGTATGTAGCAGAATTCTTATTAACGCTTATTAATGCCTTTTAACAACAAAAAAAGAGTAAACATTGGCAAAAGAAGCAACACATTAATGACAAAAATATGTATATAATACAAAAAAAATGATGAGTACTACAGATCATAAGTTGAAAATGCTCTTATTCTTCTTTCAGTGTGGTCTAATGCAGATCACACAGGTCAGTACCTTGGAATTCTCTACCAATGTTCTATCAATAAAGGTCCAAGAGTGATTTACTACATAGTCCTCCGTCTTCATGGGTTTCAAAGATGAAATGTTGATGCCTGCAAGTGAGCAAAATTCAGAAAGGACTTATATTTTAAAATACAAAGCACCACTCCTTTTATCCTTGCAATCACAAAAGACAAAGACAGCTGCAATCACAGCTTTTCATCCCCACAATAAAAGGTGTTTTCAAAACCAAAAATTTCTTGCAGAGTAGCTGCTGTTTATCATCTTGAAGATATCAAGCCTGCTTAATCACAACCAAATACACCAAAGACTCAAGATGATCATATTTAGTTCTTTTAAAGAGACATTATAGTAATGAAAGCCAATGCAGACCTCACTATAAATCCATAACTTGGCAGCATACAGTATGGAATATTTGTTCCTGCAAAATATGTTTTAACTAGAGACAGTGGACTTTTTGCCATTAAAATTCTGGTGGGGCCATAGCAGAATATAGCTTTATGTATACAGATACCTCTAACATAATAATTAACTTATCTAACCAATAAAGTCTGTCGCTGTTTTGCTAATAACATTCAAGTTCATGCACCTTTCACATAACAAAAAGCAGTCAAATAATGTGATGCTTGTGCCTGGTCTGTCTTGATTGTCATCATATTGTTGTAATATCCTCTTACATTATCATCATCTGACAAAATACAGTCATACAAATTTAAACTTTATAAAAAGAAGAAGAGCCTCACAACTAGCGTCTGAATAGGAGCCGTGTAAATTGAAACGTCAACACCTCAAGTTTAGTATTAAATGGCTATGAGGTGAATCATAATGATAAGGACAGAACGCACAGGATACGCTCACTGCACGGCTCAAAATGCACACTGCACATTAGGAAGCCATGCAAGATAAAGTGTGGCCAGATTTTTGAGAGTCATAGTGAGACTAAGAAACAACTTAAAGGGCATTTTCCTTCTTATATACCTGCTTTTTCCTAACCAGGATTCTGCACTTCTTTGAAACAGTAGCATTACAAACTGCTTGCTTCTTTTCCATGAAGTGGAAAGAGCAGATCTTGGGTTTCATGGTTGTTTTTTCAAATGTGGCACAGTCCTCCTCAGTGGTGGGTGAATATCAAGGTGCAGTAGAATGTTTTGTGAATGGTACATTCCTCTCCATACTTTTTTCAGTTTACTTTGTCTACCTTTAAGAGAGCAAAGAGTGCTTCATGCTTAAACCAGAAGTGCAAAGAAAAAATACAATGTGGTCCTTCAAAATCAGAATCAGAATCACATTTCTTGGTCAAATAAGCTACAAGGAATTTGAGTGTGCTTTTGATGAGTCTCCAAGTAGAGTTAAAGTGCTCTCCACAATGTTTGGGACAAAGTGAAATTTTTCATGATTTACCCCTCTGCTTCATGGTTTAAAATTACAAATCAAACAAGTAAGACATGATTAAAGTGCACATTGCAGATTTTCATTTAAGGGTATTTGCCTACATTTTAGTCACACCATGTAGAAATGAAAACACTTTTTATACATGGTCCCCTCATTTCAGGGCACCATAGCAATAGCGGGTCTATTAAAGCTGTCATATTTAATTCTTTGTCACGTATCCCTTTCATACAATGACTGTTTGAAGTCTGTGATTCATAGACATCAGCAGGTGCTGAGGATCTTCTCTGGTATTGTTCTGCCATGGTTCTAATGCAGCCATCTTCAGATCCTACTTGTTTCTAGCGCTTGTTCCTTCAAGTTTTTTCTTCAGTATATTGAAGACATGCTTAATTGAATTTAAATCGAGAGACTGGCTTTGCCATTCAAGAAATTTCCATTTTTTAGCTTTGAAAATCTCCTGTTTTGCCCTAGTAGTATGTTTGGGATCATTATCTTTTTGTAGGCTGAAGCACCATCCAATGAGTTTGGAGGCTTTACTGGAACTTGAGCAGATAAGATTTTTCTATACATCTTAGAATTCCTTGACCCAGTGCCATCAGCAGTTCTATTATCAACGAAGATAGGTGTGCCAGTGCCTGAACTCTGAAGGCTTTTTAAGTACTTATTTCTCAAACTGTAATCTGGTCATCCTGTTTTTGTGGCTAATTAGTGGTTTGCATCTTGCAGTGTGGCCTCTGTATTTCTGAATTTCCCCTTGGGATTAATAAAGTATCTATCTATCTATCTATCTATCTATCTATCTATCTATCTATCTATCTATCTATCTATCTATCTATCTATCTATCTACAGTGGTGTGAAAAACTATTTGCCCCCTTCCTGATTTCTTATTCTTTTGC
This sequence comes from Erpetoichthys calabaricus, assembly GCF_900747795.2. Taxonomy (NCBI): domain Eukaryota; kingdom Metazoa; phylum Chordata; class Cladistia; order Polypteriformes; family Polypteridae; genus Erpetoichthys; species Erpetoichthys calabaricus. Next base: position 49,847,060 of record NC_041395.2, on the reverse strand, counting down.
ATGTTTGTCACACAAAATGTTTCTGATCATCAAACACATTTAACCATTAGTCAAATATAACACAAGTAAACACAAAATGCAGTTTTTAAATGATGGTGTTTATTATTTAGGGAGAAAAAAAATCCAAACCTACATGGCCCTGTGTGAAAAAGTAATTGCCCCCTTGTTAAAAAATAACCTAACTGTGGTGTATCACACCCGAGTTCAATTTCCGTAGCCACCCCCAGGCCTGATTACTGCCACATCTGTTTCAATCAAGAAATCACTTAAATAGGAGCTGCCTGACACAGAGAAGTAGACCAAAAGCACCTCAAAAGCTAGACATCATGCCAAGATCCAAAGAAATTCAGGAACAAATGAGAACAGAAGTAATTGAGATCTATCAGTCTGGTAAAGGTTATAAAGCCATTTCTAAAGCTTTGGGACTCCAGCGAACCACAGTGAGAGCCATTATCCACAAATGGCAAAAACATGGAACAGTGGTGAACCTTCCCAGGAGTGGCCGGCCGACCAAAATTACCCCAAGAGCGCAGAGACGACTCATCCGAGAGGTCACAAAAGACCCCAGGACAACGTCTAAAGAACTGCAGGCCTCACTTGCCTCAATTAAGGTCAGTGTTCACGACTCCACCATAAGAAAGAGACTGGGCAAAAACGGCCTGCATGGCAGATTTCCAAGACGCAAACCACTGTTAAGCAAAAAGAACATTAGGGCTCGTCTCAATTTTGCTAAGAAACATTTCAATGATTGCCAAGACTTTTGGGAAAATACCTTGTGGACTGATGAGTCAAAAGTTGAACTTTTTGGAAGGCAAATGTCCCGTTACATCTGGCGTAAAAGGAACACAGCATTTCAGAAAAAGAACATCATACCAACAGTAAAATATGGTGGTGGTAGTGTGATGGTCTGGGGTTGTTTTGCTGCTTCAGGACCTGGAAGGCTTGCTGTGATAGATGGAACCATGAATTCTACTGTCTACCAAAAAATCCTGAAGGAGAATGTCCGGCCATCTGTTCGTCAACTCAAGCTGAAGCGATCTTGGGTGCTGCAACAGGACAATGACCCAAAACACACCAGCAAATCCACCTCTGAATGGCTGAAGAAAATCAAAATGAAGACTTTGGAGTGGCCTAGTCAAAGTCCTGACCTGAATCCAATTGAGATGCTATGGCATGACCTTAAAAAGGCGGTTCATGCTAGAAAACCCTCAAATAAAGCTGAATTACAACAATTTTGCAAAGATGAGTGGGCCAAAATTCCTCCAGAGCGCTGTAAAAGACTCATTGCAAGTTATCGCAAACGCTTGATTGCAGTTATTGCTGCTAAGGGTGGCCCAACCAGTTATTAGGTTCAGGGGGGCAATTACTTTTTCACACAGGGCCATGTAGGTTTGGATTTTTTTTTCTCCCTAAATAATAAAAACCACCATTTACAAACTGCATTTTGTGTTTACTTGTGTTATATTTGACTAATGGTTAAATGTGTTTGATGATCAGAAACATTTTGTGTGACAAACATGCAAAAGAATAAGAAATCAGGAAGGGGGCAAATAGTTTTTCACACCACTGTATCTATCTATCTTCTGCAGATAGAAATCTCTAGCACATGCACATCTGCCTCCTGCAGACAGTTTCTGATCTGTTGGACCAGCAATTGGAGCTTCTTCTTTACCATAGTGAGGATTCTTCTGTCATCAGCAGTAGGGGTCTTCCTTGACCTATCAGTCCTTCTGTGATCACTGAGCTCACCAGTGTGTTCTTTCTTCTTAATGATATTCCAGACAGTTGATTTAGGACATCCTAGGGATTTACTGATGTCTGTAATGGTTTTATTCTTGTGTTTCATCCTCATAATGTCTTCTGTGACTTTCATTGTCCTCATGTTGAACAATGGCAACTACACTCAAAAGGGTAGAAGCAAGCCGAGACATTTTATGAAACAATGAAACACACCTGAGTAATGACAAACTCCTGTAATGTCAGTATGGTGCCCTGAAAATGTGGAGACCATGTAGGAAAAGTGTAATTTCTACATGGTGGGACCAAAATGTATGCGAATTAATGTCTGCAATGTGCACTTTAATCAAGGCCGAATTGTTTGAATTGTAATTTTAAACTGTGGAGCAGGGGGGTAAATCGAGAAAAAATTTGACTTTTCTGAAACATTATGGTGGGCACTGAACATGACAAATGCACATTCAACTGAGATAAATACTAGACACAGAATGAAAATATATGAAATGCAAGGCAGTGTAAAAAATACTGAAATTTCAAGTCCCATCGCTAAACTGGAAAGTTGAAATTGCACATGTGCCTCCATCCCCAAGGGTATACAGAGAATACTGCAGATCCAATTGGTCCAGCACCTTCCATGAAGACAGATTCCTATAGTACAAGAAGAAATATTTCTGGAGATCAGTAATTACATTGAGCATATGATAAACAATGACAACGCTGTGGGTTGTTATAAACATTTTAATAATAAGTTGAATTACTGAGTGAAGCTTACTATTTACTGTATTTTGGGACTATGCCCCAGTTGCCCTTACTGCAGAAATGCCACTGACCACAGATATAAATAAAATGAGCCAGACAGCGAAACTAATTACACTTTATGTCTGCTGCCTCTCTGGCAACTTGTACCTCAATCAAGTTTTTTTTACCTGGGCCTTCTGCTGCCATTGGCAGATTGGAATGAATGTTATTGCAGTGACACCATACCTGATAGGCATTTCATGTTATAGTCTGGTTAATGTCATTAACAAATCTTGCAGTAACTTTCAAGAAGTAGGACTTTTTTATTTTCATTGATGGTGTAGTCTAAGGAAAGATATGGAGAAATTATAGATTCGTGGAAAGTTTTCAGACAAAATTGAAAATGTGTTAGAAGTTTTATTAGGGCAGCTATCTAAAAACACTCTAAACTACTTCTTATTTTTGATTGAAGTTAAATAAGAAAATAAATCTAGTCCTGTATTTGTGCCATTGAATATGTTGTATGGACCTGCAAGAATTTTATTCAGATACTGTATATTGTCTGAGATGGGTCATGCACATTATGAGAACAAATGACGGATCAGCAACAGAATTTGTAATAAAATCTGAAAATATTTAATAAACAATAATGCCCGCAGCATTTCACAGATCATATTCTGGACAAAAAGTATTTGTTTTAATGATTGTCTGTATTTCCCCTAACACTTTTCTATTACAATAAACCGGTTGCTTTATACATAATGTCTAACATGCATGTTCAGTCCCAAACTGAAGCTATTTGCTTTCTTTTGACTCTTAAAGGAATACTAAAACTACAAATACTAAATTACATATTACATACCCTATGTAGTTTGTAGTCATGACTGAGAAACCTTTTTTTTATCTTTTTTCATGTATAACAGAGAAAAAAAGAGAACCCAATGTCAAACAATGCTGTACAACAACAAATCATGTGAAAAACATCCGTGGGAAAACAAAAACTCACGTTACTTGTTTTGCACGATTGTCCATTATCCAGTCGTATATTCAAAATGTGCAAAGCACATGAAAATCCAAAAGATAGGTAAAATCTGATAAACTAGAAACAATAGACAGATAAAGACAGGCACAATGTGTTCTGCCTGGGTACAATTATGCGAACAAAAATAAGACAGAGAAGGAGATCATAGAAATTCAAAGGTAAAAAACAAGCTAAAGTCTAAACTAAAAGATCAAAATCAACCAAAAATACCAAAGCCCAACATGCAAGCTAAAACAATCAAAGACCAGACTCCCTAAAGAGATTTATTTTGCTAGCTAAATCCCACAAAAAAGTATAACACAAGTCCAAAAATTTGTACGTTGTGAGCTACATTTTGTCATATCGTGACTAGCAAATGATCATTGCAACAGTAAATATGAACACAAAATGACGGCACCTACTAATACAACAAATACAAAATGGCAACATGATGATGGTGTTTAAACAAGAAAAAACACTAACAATGTCAAACTAAACCTAAAATTCAAAAAGTTCACAGAAATTAATTTTACACATTTCTAATTGCACTGAATCATAACAGAGCCCTCCTTCCATGGCACAGACTTCTCACTATTACTATGAAACAAAAAAACAAAAAAACAGACAATTAAAGCTTTAAGCAAAAGAATGATTAACAAAACAGGGTTTTTAATCTGCAGCTTGGATGAGCAAGTGAACTTTTATCTGACCTTTTAACGTGGTTGGGTTGATGACCTGTGGGTCACGACCTTTGAGGACACACCCCTGACAACACGGGATAAGGTCCTGATGACTGCGCTTCAAATTGGCAGTGATTGTTACAATACAAAATGGCAGACAAAATGACCCAAACAATTATACAACAAATAAACAGTTAAATGAAATTAATTATTTGATCCCAAAATGAGTATAGGATCATTCAAAATGGTTGAAACAAACACATAAAAAATACAAATAGATACCAAATCATAACAGTCTGTATTTTCTGTCATAATATAGGGTTAGTTTGTGCTGTTAACTTTATGCTAGAAATAGATTTTTATTTCTTTCTTTGCTAATCCATTAGCTCTGTAGAAACTAAGTGCAAAGTATCAAATTCTGAAATGACTTCAGGTTAGACCAGTGATGAATCAGGCCAGCTCTATGGAAAGGCACACTTGTGCTGTGGTGAGTGCTGGTGCCTCATTGGTCCACCATGGGTTCAGATCCCATGTCCTGTCACTGTGTGTGCGGAGTCTGCAAATTCAGCTCATATCTCAATGGGTCTTCCTCCAGGTTTTCCAGTGTGTGTGCCTTGTAATAGACTGGTGATGCAACCAGGGCTGGTTCCGATCTTGTCAGTTTAGTGCAAAGATATTTTATTGATTTGATGTAAGTTACGTAATGTCTAAATAATACTGCCTTGGTCAGCCTTGTATAAAACAACCAAATACACAAAAAAAAACACAGAACAATAGTTTTCTTGTCTTTTACCCGATCATCTTGAGAAGGACTTCGGTTCTTTAGCATAGTTGGTGATAAACTGAAGTATATGAAGGTGGACTCAGGGCCATCTTAACAGCATTATAGGCTCCTGGGCAAAGCAGTGCACAGGTGTCCCAACCTGCACAACCACTCAGCAAATCACAACATACCTACATAGATTAGCATGGGGCCCCTGTGCTTGTGGGGCCCCCGGGCAACTGCCCTGTGTGCCCATGCATTAAGATGGCCCTAGGTGGACCCAAAAATTCCTAGAATTGGTCAATAGCACTGCAGTATGGAGTAGTTATTGACTACGCCTCTGGATATGTTATGCTTACAATCTTGTTAATCAGTCCACTGCAAGGCATTATGGTGATTGCTTTGAATGTGTACAGTGGTGTGAAAAACTATTTGCCCCCTTCCTGATTTCTTATTCTTTTGCATGTTTGTCACACAAAATGTTTCTGATCATCAAACACATTTAACCATTAGTCAAATATAACACAAGTAAACACAAAATGCAGTTTGTAAATGGTGGTTTTTATTATTTAGGGAGAAAAAAAAATCCAAACCTACATGGCCCTGTGTGAAAAAGTAATTGCCCCCTGAACCTAATAACTGGTTGGGCCACCCTTAGCAGCAATAACTGCAATCAAGCGTTTGCGATAACTTCCAATGAGTCTTTTACAGCGCTCTGGAGGAATTTTGGCCCACTCATCTTTGCAAAATTGTTGTAATTCAGCTTTATTTGAGGGTTTTCTAGCATGAACCCGCCTTTTTATGGTCATGCCATAGCATCTCAATTGGATTCAGGTCAGGACTTTGACTAGGCCACTCCAAAGTCTTCATTTTGTTTTTCTTCAGCCATTCAGAGGTGGATTTGCTGGTGTGTTTTGGGTCATTGTCCTGTTGCAGCACCCAAGATCGCTTCAGCTTGAGTTGACGAACAGATGGCCGGACATTCTCCTTCAGGATTTTTTGGTAGACAGTAGAATTCATGGTTCCATCTATCACAGCAAGCCTTCCAGGTCCTGAAGCAGCAAAAACAACCCCAGACCATCACACTACCACCACCATATTTTACTGTTGGTATGATGTTCTTTTTCTGAAATGCTGTGTTCCTTTTACGCCAGATGTAACGGGACATTTGCCTTCCAAAAAGTTCAACTTTTGTCTCATCAGTCCACAAGGTATTTTCCCAAAAGTCTTGGCAATCATTGAGATGTTTCTTAGCAAAATTGAGACGAGCCCTAATGTTCTTTTTGCTTAACAGTGGTTTGCGTCTTGGAAATCTGCCATGCAGGCCGTTTTTGCCCAGTCTCTTTCTTATGGTGGAGTCGTGAACACTGACCTTAATTGAGGCAAGTGAGGCCTGCAGTTCTTTAGACGTTGTCCTGGGGTCTTTTGTGACCTCTCGGATGAGTCGTCTCTGCGCTCTTGGGGTAATTTTGGTCGGCCGGCCACTCCTGGGAAGGTTCACCACTGTTCCATGTTTTTGCCATTTGTGGATAATGGCTCTCACTGTGGTTCGCTGGAGTCCCAAAGCTTTAGAAATGGCTTTATAACCTTTACCAGACTGATAGATCTCAATTACTTCTGTTCTCATTTGTTCCTGAATTTCTTTGGATCTCGGCATGATGTCTAGCTTTTGAGGTGCTTTTGGTCTACTTCTCTGTGTCAGGCAGCTCCTATTTAAGTGATTTCTTGATTGAAACAGGTGTGGCAGTAATCAGGCCTGGGGGTGGCTACGGAAATTGAACTCATTATTTTTTATTATTTTTTAACAAGGGGGCAATTACTTTTTCACACAGGGCCATGTAGGTTTGGATTTTTTTTCTCCCTAAATAATAAAAACCATCATTTAAAAACTGCATTTTGTGTTTACTTGTGTTATATTTGACTAATGGTTAAATGTGTTTGATGATCAGAAACATTTTGTGTGACAAACATGCAAAAGAATAAGAAATCAGGAAGGGGGCAAATAGTTTTTCACACCACTGTATTTATTCTACAACTGTGTGTGTGACTTTGGGCATTTTTTTTTCTCCTAACTTAAAAAACAGCACATCAGGTCGCAGTAAACATGAAGACAATGATAATCACGTTTGTTGATAACCACTTTGTTTCCTGTGTTAATAAGCAACATGGTGTCTGTCAGAATGCACCAGGAGAAAAAAAACATCTGGAGCAGTGACACACGGAATTTGCACCATGACCACACACTTCTACACACTGCATGGTCAGTCAAAGAGTTTTTAACCAACAACACGCTGAATTCGCCAAATATCTCTCCCATGATTTCTTATGAAATTAAAATTGAGACTGAAGGGAAGATAATTTGCTACTGATGAAGAAATTTAGGAAAAAAATTGCCAGAGGCTCTAGACATGGTAACAAAAGGTAAGGACAGAAAATATGTCCAGGAAGGGAAGAAGCACTGGGACAATTGTATTGCACCTCAGTGGAAGTATTTTGATTGTGACTAAAACAGAACTGCTGTAAGTTGCATAATAAAGGTTTTTGCTTTTTTTTTTTTTGTAACAATTCCAGGTGTTTTTGTGTCCCCCTCCTATATTTGGTACATTAACTCATTATATCAATACGAAAGCTAGTTCACTTATTGGCCATACAGTGATTTACCTCACCGATTTTCTTACGCCTACTATTGTCAGTACTAGCACTTTATGGAGATTCCCAAATGGGTCTGGATGTTCTGGTGGAAATAGGGACTTCAGTCCTTTATAGATGTTCAGTTCATTTTATTTGAATGATCATAGTGAGTTGATTCATTTTTTCATTTGAAATAAACAACAAAACCGATTCATTAAACCAAAGCTGACTCTACAAGATGACTACTGATAAGTTAATTTTATAGACTATTAAGACAAATATCTATGCACTCATACAGGTCAGAGATACATAGGTGTAGAACAAAACCAAATTATTCAAATTCACAACGGTGAACTGAAGAGCCCATCTTCATTCTCCTAGTAAAGTTGTAGGCCTCTACATTGTAATTATTAAAACTGGAGATGAGTGTATTTGTAGTGAGAATGTTTAGGCTTAAAACCGGAGATTGCATTAATTTAAGGGGGTGTGCTGAAATAGTGTAATCTGTTACTGATAACAAGATACAGATTATTGCTGTGAACAAGGGCCGATCCTGCTACCTACTATTTATAGCCTACAAATTCCAGGAGAGAGACAAATGATTATGTGAGCAGATCTCCCTCCTCATTAATATGTATTTTGAAGTCATATAATATAATTATGCTGTTGCGAGTGCCTGTGGTTGTGTAAGTGTATTCAAGCGTGAATGTCTGTGTATTTTTCATCACTGATTGATGATGCTTATGTAAATGATAATTGTTTTGATTCTCATTTTTATTCATTATCTGGCTATAACTAAAACCAACCCATGTTGAAATTCGGCCTTTCTAGTGAAGTCATTTTGTTTTGCATTCTCTCACAAATTATGCAACTGAAAGTAAATTATTTTTACTACTCATGGCCTAAATGCAAATTATCAATCCATTTTTGAAGCCGCCTTTTCTGTTATAAGCGTGCATGGATCTTAAACTTGCTGTAAAAGTACTGGGTACAAGAAACACCTGGTGCAAGTCAGGGTACATTATCACAGAAATTCACTCAAACATTCAGGGTTTCCCCAGGTCAGTTAGAGGTAACATTCATTTCCACAACTTTTCACAGCACAGTGGTTCATACTGCTGCCTCATGGACCAGCATCATTTGGTGCTTATCTTGGGCTGATTACTATCTGTGTGGATTTAGCATGTTTTCTTTGTGTCTTCCTCCTTTTCCCCCAGATACTCCAATTTTCATCCAAAATTCCAAAGATTGAAAATTCTAATATAATAATAATATGCGGGGGCCCTGCAATGGACTGTTGCCTCCGTCTAGGGGTGGTTTCTACCCGGTACTGCCAAGGTGAGACCCTGAATTGGATTAGGCAGGCTTGGAATGTTACATTCTGTTAGGTGCTGTCAAAGAATCCCGGCCACAGACAGACACTAAAGACACACAATAGTCAAATGTACACCCTGTTTATTATTTTTATTCTGCACAGCACACAGTGCACAAATTACCCACAAGGCTCAGTCCCTTTTCTTCCTCAAGTCTCCTGCCGCCTCTACTCCTCTCCTTGCAAGCTCCGTCCTCTTCTACCCGACTCCAGCTCCCTGAATGGAGTGAGGTGGCCCCTTTTATAGTGCACCAGGTGCTTCCCGATTAACCTCGCGGAAGCACTGCTCGTGAATCCAGCTCCTCTTCAGGCAGCACTTCCCGGTGTGGTGGAAGTGCTGCAGATCTTGTTTCCGGAGCTGTCCAGGCGCCCCCTGGCAGTGGCCACAGACCCCAACAGGTTTGACCTTCTAAGCCCCAAGCCTGTGGCCCCAATGCTACCCAGGGGGGCTGCCCTCTCATCCCCTAGGGTATAAATTGTCCTTCTCCTGGTTCTCTGCTACTCCAGATCTCCCGGTAGGGCACGATCCCCAGTCATCCATCACAGTGCATATTTGCAATGTGGAAAAAAAATGGAGAACGTGTAAATTCCATATAAACAACAACCATGTCAGGCTTCAAACATACGTCCATGGAGGTGTGAGGCCAAAGGCTACAGTAAGTAGTCAACATGGATTCAGATAAGGGAGGTCATGTTTTATCATATATATATATATATTATATTATACTGGAATTTTATCAGGAAGCAACAAAGAATATGATCGGAAAGGTGCCAATGATATTATTTATCTGGGTTTTCAGGTTAATAATCAAATTAAAAGAAGTGGGAATTTAAAGTATGGTCTGTAGGTGGGTACAAAATTAGCTCAGACATAGGAAGGGTTATGGTGAGGAAATGTTTTTCAGAATTAGGTGATGTTAAAAGTGGTGTCCCTCGCAAACAGTGCTAGAGCCATTGATTTTTTTTAATACACATAAGTGATCTGGACAATAACATAACCAATTAGTTGGTTAATTTTTCAGATGATACCAAGTTAAGTGGAAGGGCAGATAATGTAGGATCAGCTGAACTGTTACAGAGGGACAGGGACAGCATACAGGCTTGAGCCAACTGTTGGCAGATGTAAGTAAATGTAAAGTATTACATGTAGGAAGTAGAAATGTTAAGATTTGAATACACAAGTGGAGGTCTGAAACTTGAAAATACACCTTATGAGGAGGACGTAGGAGTCATAATGTACTTGTCACTATCTACAGTGAACAGAAGCAATCAAGAAGGTTTACAGGATGTTTTGGTTATGCATCATGAGGCATGGGATAAAAGTCAAGAGAGGTTATGCTTAAGTTATTCAATGCACCTGACATGAAACTGATTAAACTACCAGTAGCATAGTGGTTAGCACTCCTGTCTTATGGATGCAACATCCTAGATTTGAATTCAATATAACTGTGTTGATTTTTCATTTTCTTTCCATGTCTGTAGAGGTTTTCCTCTGGGCACTTATTTCATATCCCGAAAGACATGCAGGTTAGGTTAGTTGAAAATTCTATTTTCTGATTTTCATTCTTCTGGACTACGATTCTTGTTTCACATTCTTAGCTAGTTTGCCTTATCATTTTGCATTTCTGGTTGTGACCCACCGCTTGTTGTTTTGATTTGAATCTCTCGATTCCATCTCCATATAAAAAAATGTCAGTTCAGTCATCATCGTCTGTCTCTGCTCTACTTCCTGCTCTCTCATCCTGAAGAGACCACCACATTCTCAGCTGACAGAGTTTTGGTAACTGCTGTTATCCATCTTTGCCCTGGGCATTTATCCATTCTTGTCCTCCTCTGTCTCTGATCACTCCTCCTTTCTTGTCCCAGCCAGACTTCTCAGATGGTCCCATTTTGTTATCCCGGTACCTGAACTGCTTCTCTTAGGGAATGCATTTCAGGAGATGCATTGGACTGGACTCAACTAAGCCCCAGAGCTGAAGACTAGCCTCCTTTGAACTTTGAGATGCCATTACAGAGGTCCGGATGAGCTCTGGCTGGATGTAACAAGTTAAGGAATAGGATACATATGGTAGCAGTAGGTCCAACCTCAGCTAAATTCCTGACAACATACTGTGTGTCTCAACACTCAGATATGCAGGTGAGAATAGCTTCCACTGCCAAGGTAGCCCACTTTTACAGTGGACCTAATGGCACCTCCATTTACTGACCCTTGAGTTCATATTTCTTCTGTAATGAACAGAACCTCTTTCTTCTCTGAATCAGCAACTCTTCAACTCTATGGCAACCATTGTATTAGCCAGGGCTTGTGCCCATTTTATTGGCCTACCAAATCATGCTACCTAAAAGTAGGTGGTACTGTAAGGTTCCTCAGAAAAGCTTGCTTTTCAGGTCTTTCTGCACAGCTCAGCAAAAACCCTATACGCAATCTGCACCAAAGACTATACTTCTGCCATGCACACTTTACTATAGTAATCCCATGTCTGACTCAACCTGCCCACATTAGCTGTAATGCTGTTAGCAGCAGACGCACTTCTACAAGCAATGCATCTCCTTCCACTTTTGCATCCAGTTATATTCTCAATCTCCAACTGTATACAAGTAACACAGCCTTAAGGTGCTACAGCAGTATGCCTTTCTGCAATGGTACTTCTGTACTTTCACCTCGACTCCCTTATTGAACAGACCCATTTCACAGTGACCATATACTGACTCCCTGCATCAGAACTGTTGTTGCCCACAACACAGGATTCTTGGTCCATGTCTAAGATAGATATTAATTTTCTCACACCAATATTGTAGCCAGACTCCATCACCATCCACATGTCGACATTCTGTCACCCACCATACAGCAGTCATGCCAAAAATGTTACAATGGTCCATTAAAACATTAGTATCTTTTCAGCCTTCCTGCTTTGGCTACAGATGTCTAACATCAAACACGGCTGGTTCCAGTACCTGCCTTTTTGCACTGTCTTGTGAAGTTTGACTTCTATCTGAAACAACTTCTGCCACACCACACAATGTCTCTACTTGTAAATCAAAACAATCATGCTTTTAGACAATAAGACAAGCATGGGACAAAGGCCACAACAAACAATATTTTTGCATGTAAACCTGAGGCCAATTTTATTTTCTTCGCCTGCAGCCACTGTCACTATCCTTCACAACAGGAGATGTCCCCAAAACAACAAAAATTGTGGAATCTCATTGTTCTGTTCACCTAATCTCACTGACTGTGCCTGCATTCTCCTATTATTCTACCTCTCTATCTTTCTCCGTGTCAGTTTGTCTCTGATCTTTCTATGCTTCTTGAGTTCCTTCTGTTATCTAAACACCAAACAATGTGTGTCTGTTTATCTATTTTGTTCACCCTATGACCTCGTCCACATGCACTAGGCTTAAATGTCTGCAAAGATCCTCTCTGCTTGGCTGGCACAGGACATTATGGACTAATGAATTATAATTAATTTATCATTTTTCATTGTCAGGCTGGTTCCACCTTACTTCTTCAAAGTAATGGCCATATTGTCCTTTATTGTCCTTTATATTTTCCTCGGATGAGATGTGGATTGGTAGTTCCTTAAGGATCATGTTCTGGAATGCACAGTTTATTGAATCACATCTGAAGAGTTTCCCTTATGAAGGTTGGACCTGACCCTGGAAGGCTAGATATAGAAGGAAACTTCAAGTTGTGGAAACTGAAGATCTACCAAGCACCCCCCTTAGCATGGGCAACTTTGAGGAAAAATGTTAAAATAATTAAGATTGCCAGTTTTGCCCATTAAACCTTCCCAGGCAGGCAGTGTGGTGTAGTAGTTAAGGCTTTGGGCTTTAACACTAGAATTACCAAAGCCTACGAGTTCACCTCTGTTATAGCACGTCTTTATTTGAAAACAGCAGTATCAGATCGGGGCGAGCGTGAACACAAATGAGAGAATAAAACTGAATTAAAAAAAAAAAAGTTAACCTTTACAAGTACCATACATTTACACTGGCTGTTACAGACTCAAATCAAATGTATGTTTTTATTGTATAATATTAACAATAAGAGTAGCTCACTACTCAAAAAGTTTATTTTGTGACGCAGCAAGGCTCAAACCTACGACCTGTTGATTATGAGTCAGCAGTTCTTACTGCTGTACTACCAAAGCAGTCGTGGCAATGAGGTACACTAACCTGATTTCTTTTTCTTCGGTTATAGTCTTAAATAAAAGCGCACTTGTTCTGTTATATTTGTGAAAGTGCTTATTTGATATTTGGACTTCAGTCTTCACACATTATACACTTCATGTCAAAATTTTGTGCTTAGTACTAAAACATGAAAAAAGTTTGTCTTTTAGGCATTTGTTCAACATTTCTGTCATGCTACACTTACATAGATCTTTGTAGACACAGAACACACATGACATGCATGTGTTCCAAATAACAATATATTATTTACACCATACAGCTCCCAGTAACTCACTCCCAGATAAAAAAGGCTTGAGCTGGGAAAGCTTTTTGCCGTTTTTGTGGCGGTGGGAGGATGGGATAGTAGGCTGTTTGCTGCTTGCGCTTATCGACACATTTACAAGACAAAAGACGCTAATGGAGAGGTGCGAACGGATTTAAGGTGGGCTGGGTTTACAAGTTTTTTTGGAATCTTTGGTAATTATAGTGTTAAACCCTGAGGTTGTGGGTTCAAATCCCGCTACTGACACTGTGTGACTCTGAGCAAGTCACTTGACCTGCTTGTACTCCAATTGGAAAACCAAAAGAATCTTAACCAATTCTATCATAAATGTTGTAAATTGCCAGCCAAATACATATATTATTGTATTCTTTTTTTTTTTTCTTCGACATCCCAAAATTGTATACGTTGCGTTGACTGGTAAATTCACCCAATGTGAAAGAGTAAGCCTTGCAATAAAATATCACTTTGTTAAGGCTTAGCTGTTTCTTTCTACACAATGGGATAGACTTTGGCTCTCAGTGACCCTGAAGGAAAATGAGAATTCAGACAGTGGATGGACAGATTCTTGTGTAGCCTTATGCAAGCTTTAATTTATTAACTTGTCTGCCTTCAGCCAAAGTACCTAATTTAGCATCATGTGAATATTATTTCATTCAACTGCTGAAATGCCCATGTGTGCACCTTAGTCCTAAAGGGAGCAAGAAAGTGATGAGCAAACTTTTGATTCACCTACAGTTTTATAAAACTGTAAAAACTCATTTTACAGGTTATTTCACCATTGCAACTGCAAAACACAAAACTATCTAAAAAGTTTTTTTTTTTTTTTTACTTTAAACTTTTGTTTGGGTAGCAGATAAAGAATATTGATCTTGGACCAGAGGAATATGTAGTTTAACAAATAGCATCTGAAGAGTTTCCCTTTTGAAGGTGGGAACTTCAAGTTATGTTTACCCAAGTTCTTTCCAGCTGCTGCTTAAAACACGTAATCCGTGTCATGTCAAGAAAATCAAGTCTGTTCATGCCTTTTGTTCACATCACCCTAGAGGAGTGTAGTAAAGGTGCTATAAAAATAAAATGTATTATTATTATTAGTATTAGTACACTTTTTAAAAATGAAGCATGCTCTGGATTTCCTGCAGAAATAAACATCATGCACATGAATGTGTTTTCTCCACAGGAAAACTCACTATGGGAAATGTCACCACCACCAAAAAAACTTTATGAGAACAAATTCCACACAATTAACACTCTAGTCTGTATTGAAGCTTAAGGAGATTACAAAGTTAACCACTGTGACTCAGTGACACCCCAAATTGATGCAATTTCTCAAAATCATTGTTACAATTCAAATAAACGATCCCACGGCCTAACCGAAAACTCTTCTTTTAACTTGTCTCAATTTTACAAGGCACAGTCGTTACCTTCTGGATCTACGCTAACTCTCTAAATAAGTGCACTCTACACTAAGAAGTGCCTTGTCTAATGTTTCCTGAAAATCTTATTTAACCCTTCAAGAATAGTTAATAAAAATGGTTTGTGTCTTGGCTGGTGTTTGTGCAGAGTTGTTTATTTATGCTTAGCAGCATTCATTTGTACTACTCTACTACAAATGCATTAATTTACAGTTTAGATATAAAGACCTTTAAACAAACTCTTCTTAGTTGGTGTAGTTTGCATTTACTCTTACAAAATATTTTTTTTAAAGTTTGGACCTGCAGTAAAAGACTTTTAAATTTAAAATAATATATATATCACAAGTTGTGAATGATACCATTCAAAAGCCTCTAGCCGTTTTCTTGTAGTCCTAGCTCAGTACACTCAAAAAATTGATTTGCTCTGGCCAAAATACCATTACGTTCCGCTACGAGATGTGAAGGTTACAAACAATTGCTTTGCCAGAGAAAAAAAAAAATTAGGCCAACTGAATTTAATGGTTGACCTGTGTTCTAGCAATATCAATCTATTCTTCGCTTTCGCCGGTATTCTGTTGGGCTCCATTGATCTGTAATTCATCTCAAATGTTCTGCTAAGGAAACTTCCTATCATTGAACATATCTGTTCCAGATGAAACTAAGCAAATTAATTAAATCAATTAACTTGCCAAAAGCTCATGAAATGACAAGGTACATGCCTAAAGTGTTTGTGATTGATGAATATTTCAAACGTAGCAACTGCAGTTGTTACTTGACAAGAAAAAAAACAAGTTTATGGTTTCACTGGGGGATAAGCAAGTTACATGTAGAATCAAAAGGCTGTGATGTTAAATTAAATATAAAAAAAGCACTGCGTTCTATTTTATGTGGCTTTTCCTGAAATAGAATGCTTGCTCTCCAGCTTGGGCAGTTTAAATGTCGTTCATTAGAGTGCTAGTTTCCTCTTTTTTTTTTCTTTTTTAAATAGTCTAAGAAAGTAAAGGAGAGCAAAGCACATCAGCCTCATATGGAGACATTCAGATAAGCTTTGGAGACTGCTTTGCGGTCAGCTGTTTACAACAATCACACCTACTAAGTCCACGGGGTATAATTATTTAGAAATAATCAATTGCCTAATGATAGCAGAACGTACACTACTCGTTAATGCTCTGATTTAATGTGCTAATAACACTAGCTAAAATCTGGAATCAGCATGTTTAATGTCAGGGTAATTAGTACGTAAATTATCATTTTAGCTGTCTTGGGAGCAAATACTGTTGCAGAGTATCTTCTAACATATTGCTACAGAACTCATTTAGCTGTAGCAGGCACTTAAATGTATATATTTCTTTCAACATGAGCCAGAAGGCATATACCATTATAAAACACAGAATATAGACATTTCTTTAATAAAATAGTTTCAATTTTGCTGATTAAACTGACTTTATAAAGTAATCACCAAATAGATAGATAGATAGATAGATAGATAGATAGATAGATAGATAGATAGATAGATAGATAGATAGATAGATAGATAGATAATTCTTACTATGTTATGTTTCTGTAATCTTCCCAATAAGATGAGATGCTACATTTTGACATGCTTTTAAAAGGACTATTGTGAAACAACAAGAAACTCTGTAATTCTACTAAAGCTGGTAAATATCCAAGGCTTTGTAGGGTGAAAGAATAATCCACCTGGTTTTCTCACATAATACATTAATTTACTCCATTCAAGAAATATAAAGCATCATCATCATCATCATCATTATCACTGTGGCATAGTGGTTAAGGCTTTGGACCTCAATCCCTGAGGTTGTAGGTTCAAATCTCCCTACTGATACTGTGGGACCCTGAGTGAGTCACTTGACTTGCCTGTACTCCGTTTGGAAAACCAAAAGAAATATGACCAATTGTATCACAAATGTTGTTAAGTCACCTTAGATAAAGATGTCAGTTGAATAAGTAAATGTAAATCAAAAACTTTAGAACTTCCAAAATTAATTGCTACAATTAACAGAATATAAAGTAGCCTCAACTGAGTTTTTTTCATGAGAGCATTATACATACAAAACAATTTTATTGTGCTGTAGATTTAATTTTAAATGGTTAAAGGTGTCATTTTTGCTTATAACATATAACCCGTAATGACAATGAAAACATGTTTTTAGAAAGGTTTTCAAAGTTAATAAAAATCGAAAATTAAAATCTCACACTCATGTAAGTATTTAGGCCCTTAATTCAGTACCTTGTAGAAGCCCCTTTGGCAACAATTATAGTTTTGCATCTTCTTAGGCATGTCTCTACAAGCTTTGCACGCCTGTCCAGTTTTGGCCAGTTTTTCCTATTCTTCGCCTCAAGCTTTCTTAGATTGATTGGGAAGCGTCTCTAAACTGACGTCGTCGGGTCTCCCCCATGTTCTATGGGGTTTCAGTCTGAGCTTTGGCTGGTCCACTCAAAGACAGTTACAAACTTGTCCCGAAGCCACTCCAATGCTGCGGAGTTGTCTTAGTTGCATGCTGGGGCCATTGTCATGCTGAAATGTGAACTGTTGCCCCAGTCTGAGATTTCATGCCTTATGAAGCAGGTTTTCTTCATGGACCTCTCTGTATTTGGCTGCATTAATTCATTCTTCCTTCGATCCTGACCAGTTGCCATGTTCCTGATGCTGAGGAGCACCCCCATAACATGAAGCTGCTTCCACCATACTTCACCATAGGGCTGACATTAGTCAAGTGGTAAACACTACATGGTCTTTACCAGACATAGTGCTAGGAGTTTTGCCTAAAGTGCTTCATTTTTGTCTCATCAGACTAGAACGTCTTTTTCCTCACTCTCTCAGAGTCAGTTAAATGCTGTCTGGCAAACTCCAAGTGGGCTGTCATATACCTTTTACTCAGAGGCTTCTATCTAGCTACTCTACCATAAACACCTGATTGATGGAGTGCTGCTGAGATGGTCACCCTTCTGACAGGGTCTCCCATTTCAACAGAGGACTTCTGAAACTCTGTTAGAGTGACCACTGGGTTCTTAGTCACCTCCCTGACCAAGCCCCTTCTTGCTCAGTTTGTTAGTTTGGCCAGCTAGCCAACTCTAGGTAGAGTCCTGGTGGTTTCAGAGTGCTTCCATTTCACAATTATTAAGACCACTGTACTCCTGGGAGCAATCAAAGCTTTAGAAATTGTTTTATGCTCTTGTTCTGATCTACGGCTGTGGCCAAAAGGTTTGAGAATGACACAAGTATTGGTTTTCACAAATTTTGCTGCTT
Organism: Erpetoichthys calabaricus; assembly: GCF_900747795.2. NCBI lineage: Eukaryota > Metazoa > Chordata > Cladistia > Polypteriformes > Polypteridae > Erpetoichthys > Erpetoichthys calabaricus. The sequence goes on along the minus strand of NC_041395.2, from coordinate 49,828,985 downwards.
CAGTGTTTTTAGATCTTTTTGTCAGATGTTTCTATGGCATACTGAAGTATAATTACAAGCATTTCATAAGTTTCAAAGGCTTTTATTGACAATTACATTATGTTTATGCAAAGGGTCAATATTTACAGTGTTGGCCTTTCTTTTTCAAGACCTCTGCTATTCACCCTGGCATGCTGTTGATCAACTTCTGGGCCAAATCCTGACTGATGGCAGACCATTCTTGCATAATCAATGCTCGGAGTTTGTCAGAATTTGTGGGTTTTTGTTTTTCCACCTGTCTCTTGAGGATTGACAACAAGTTCTCAATGGTATTAAGGTTTGGGGAGTTTCCTGGCCATGGACCCAAAATTTTGATGTTTTGTTCCCCAATCCACTTAGTTGTCACTTTTGCCTTATGGCACGGTGCTCCATCATACTGGAAAAGGCATTGTTCATCACCAAACTGTTCTTGGTTGGTTGGTTGGAAGATGTTGCTCTCGGAGATAGATAGATAGATAGATAGATAGATAGATAGATAGATAGATAGATAGATAGATAGATAGATAGATAGATAGATAGATAGATAGATAGATAGATAGATAGATAGATAGAGCAGGAAAATTCAAAAGAAAGAAACCTTCTGACTTGGCAGTCACAGTCCCAGTGAGGCATTATGCCGGCATATTTCTGTTGGTATAAAGGAGCCCCAGTAGCGTTTTTAAACACACTTCTGCTGAATGATCCATTGGCTGAAAGTCCTCCGTGTTAGTGTGTCAGAGAGAGGAGGGACCGCACTGTTCATAATGACACTTGTCTGAATCCATGAAATGTGCACCATGCTAATGCCCTGCTTTTTAGAAATTCCAGATATAGATCAGAACAGCACAGCAGACATGGCTAACCATTGTCACATCATATTTTCAAGTAGTTGGGCCTTCTCTATTTGTGATGAATTTACCTAATGCAGACCTATGTGGTAGTACAGTAATCCCTCCTCCATCGCGGGGGTTGCGTTCCAGAGCCACCCACGAAATAAGAAAATCCGCGAAGTAGAAACCATATGTTTATATGGTTATTTTTATGCTTGGGTCACAGATTTGCGCAGAAACACAGGAGGTTGTAGAGAGACAGGAACGTTATTCAAACACTGCAAACAAACATTTGTCTCTTTTTCAAAAGTTTAAACTGTGCTCCATGACAAGACAGAGATGACAGTTCTGTCTCACAATTAAAAGAATGCAAACATATCTTCCTCTTCAAAGGAGTGCACATCAGGAGCACAGACTGTCAGAAACAGAGAGCAAAGCAAACAAATCAATAGGGCTGTTTGGCTTTTAAGTATGCGAAGCACCGCCGGCACAAAGCTGATGAAGGCGGCAGCTCACACCCCCTCCATCAGGAGCAGGGAGAGAGAGAGAGACAGAGAAAAACAAAACAGTGAAAAATCAATACGTGCCCTTTGAGCTTTTAAGTATGTGAAGCACCGTGCAGCATGTCGCTTCACGAAGCAGCTGCACACAGAAGGTAGCAACGTGAAGATAATCTTTCAGCATTTTTAGACGAGCGTCCGTATCGTCTAGGTGTGCGAACAGCCCCCCTGCTCACACCCCCTACGTCAGGATCAGAGAAAGTCAGTGCAAGAGAGAGAGAAAAGTAAGTTGGGTAGCTTCTCAGCCATCTGCCAATAGCGTCCCTTGTATGAAATCAACTGGGCAAACAAACTGAGGAAGCATGTACCAGAAATTAAAAGACCCATTGTCCTCAGAAATCCGCGAACCAGCAAAAAATCCGCGATATATATTTAAACATGCTTACATATAAAATCCGCGATAGAGTGAAGCTGCGAAAGGCGAAGTGCGATATAGTGAGGGATCACTGTATTATGAAATGAAATGAAATCATAGTCATTTATTTTTGCGAATGGCATACACTATTTTTACCCATGTTTAGAGGAATTTTATTCCAGGCTTTCTGTAGAATTCTTCCATCTCATGTTTTAGTAAAATGATTTGGAGAATGGAGGTTTGGATAGTATTATAACTCTTACCTTTGTGACCAGAGCCCATTAGATTTGTTTTATTTTTAACCTTTGTTTTTCATTTTTAAATAAATACAATTTTAATAAGTTTTTTTTTATTATTTTCAAGCTTTCAATAAAAAATTAAAACTTACTGAACTTCTTTGGGCGGCACGGTGGCGCAGTGGGTAGCGCTGCTGCCTCGCAGTTGGGAGACCTGGGGACCTGGGTTCGCTTCCCGGGTCCTCCCTGCGTGGAGTTTGCATGTTCTCCCCGTGTCTGCGTGGGTTTCCTCCGGGCGCTCCGGTTTCCTCCCACAGTCTAAAGACATGCAGGTTAGGTGGATTGGTGATTCTAAATTGGCCCTAGTGTGTGCTTGGTGTGTTTGTGTGTGTCCTGCGGTGGGTTGGCACCCTGCCCAGGATTGTTTCCTGCCTTGTGCCCTGTGTTGGCTGGGATTGGCTCCAGCAGACCCCCGTGACCCTGTGTTCGGATTCAGCGGGTTGGAAAATGGATGGATGGATGAACTTCTTTAAGTAGATTTAAGACAGTGAAGAATAGATGATCTACTCAAAAGTATAATGTGAAAAATGAAATGAATAGATCAAACACACTTCATATATTTTTAAAACAGCAATTTTAAAAATATTAAATAAATAGTTCAATATAATTTTATTTTCTGTTTGTACATTCAAGTGGAACTTTTGTTTGTACTTTTTCTTCAGTACAAACACAATTGGATCTAGCAATTAGAAAGTATCCCACCACAGCACATCCATTTTGGGAGATCCTCTTCCTTTTGACAAAACACCATCCTTTCTCAGGCAAAACCCCATCTTCTCTCCTACCTCTGCTAAAATGGCATCCATTCTCTGACCCCCCATAAAACGCCATCTTTATTCCGTCATCCAACAAAATGCTATCCTCCTTCCTGCCACTGACCTCTGTCAAAATCTGTCTCTACTCTCCTAATATGGGTGGGAATACATTTTAGGCAGCAGATCACGTTCATCGCCTTTAAAACTTTTCAAAGCATGTTGCAGCTTTATTATGTTTTGTGGAATTTTGCTTAGTTAATTTTACACCAAAAGGCGTAAACAACTGGACAGGTTAACCACTGTCATTATAAAAATGATTAACATCTACCATGCCCCCTTCTGAAATGTCAAGTTAATAATAAAAATAATTCATTACATTTATATAGCGCTTTTCTCAGTACTCAAAGCGCTATCCACACAGGGAGGAACTGGGAAGCGAACCCACAATCTTCCACAGTCTCCTTACTGCAAAGCAGCAGCACTACCACTGCGCCACCTGTGAGGTTCACGTATTTTGAATTTTATGTATGTGGTAGGAGTGAGGAGAGACATTTTGGCAAAGAAGGTGGATGACACTTTGTCAGATGATTTAAATGTGGATGGTGTTTGGCTGGAGACTTGAGGACGGATGCCATTTTGAAAGTGGCAGGGTGGGGAGGGTGGAATTTTGCTACATAGAGCAGGTAGGATTCATAGGAGAATGGATGCTATTTTGGTAGAGGTAGGAGAGAAAATAGCATTTTCTTAGAAGGAGGAGAACATTCTAAAATGGACACCATATTCCCACATAGTGGTATCAAAACCCAATAGAAGATATTTGGACAAAACAGTGACTTTCAATAGTCCTGGAGTGCATGAAAAGTGGAGTAGCAATCAGGAGGTTTAAGATATTCAAAATGTGCATCACTTAGTGGGAAATGAAAACTGTCCTTGAACCTAGCAGTCAAAGCATTTATGTTACAGCACGTCTCCTGGGAACATACAGTAGATGAGGGTCCCCAGTGGTTTGAATCCTGCAATACAATCACTATATTACTATAGCAGCATTTCATGTAATTGTCTTTTTTTTGTGCATGTATCGTAATCCTCTGTATTCACTTTGTAATGTATGTGGTTGTGTTGCTGTATCACACAGTAATAATGCCACTGAGGACACTTTCGCTAGTTTAGAAACTCACCTCTCAGTTTCTCAGCCACTGTGGATAGTGAGGGTACTCTCATACCCTTTTCAATATAGAAATGTGGGACTTCAGAGATATGAAGCACAACTTTTTTCCCAACTGTTATTTTATAGCTGCCCCAGATATGACTACTTCTGTTTGTCCATAATAAGTTCTTTTGTTGTTATCACAGCATCAATTTGTCAGATCAGCTGTTTCGTTCTTGTATCCAATCTCATTATTGCTGTTGATCAGCTCAGTTTCTGCAGTGCCATCAGTGCCCTTGATGAAGCTCATGTTAATGAATTTGCCTGTACAGTCAGGGATGAAACTTGAGTACAGTTTGTGACTAAGGCAGCACCCTTGAGGTGCTTCATTATTTGGACACTATTTGGGTAAGTGGGCCAGCGTCTTCTACAACTGCTCCTGAAATATCCACTTTGTATGAATGATTTGTCAAATCTGTTTGCTTTTTTCTTCTGCTTTTGGCACATTAGGAATATTTAAGAATATTAAAGCTATGAATGAGAACCATAGGCACTTGGAATAAGTCACCAGATAGTGTGGTGGACAGTAGAGTTTTGGTGGCTTTGAAAACTCAAATTGGCTATTTTGGAAGAATTAAGTGGATAGGAATGGTGAGCTTTGTTGGGCTGAATGGCCTGTTCTCGTCTATATTGTTGTAATGTTCTTAAATGAGTGAATAAAAGTGTATTTCCTGCTTCCATTAATTGTGTTTAATATTTGCTCTAACGTGCCAAATGGTGCATAAATGAATAAAGAAAGGTTGACCTCTAATAGGGAAGTGGAGCACAGTAGCAGCCAGTTCTGAGTGCAAAATAGATCTGTAGTCCCAGTCGCAAGTGTATTGAGGATGCAGGCTGCGGCTCCTTTCAAGAAAGATGAGTGCAAAGGTAAGTAAACAAGTTGGAGGGTCTTTGTAATAAAGAATCTGAGCATGGAAACAAAATTATCTATACTTTAACACGGGGTTACCCCAACACCCATCTGCAATAAAACAATATCTCAAAACCTGTTCTGTTTTACAGGATGGGACGTGAAGAGACTTCCCTGATGGTCCACAGCAAGTTCTAGAGTAATGAGCCAGGCCAGGAAATTTAGGAAGGAAGAGTGAGGACTGCAACTCTCATTCAAATGACCCCAGGAGGGTATAAAGGGGAAGCAGGAGGAAAACCGTGATAGTATGGCAGAGGATGACTCTGCCTGAAAGTGTAATCATGTAAGAGTCCTCATTCTGTTAACACAGTAAAAGGAATAACCTTGAAATAAATGGAGAGCCTGAAAGATATTTCATCTTGGGACTGTTAAGTTTCCTATTTGAGAGGACCTCTCTGTTTACAACAACAACAACACTTATTTATATAGCATATTTTCATACAGATGATGTAGCTCAAAGTGCTTTGCAGGATGAAGAAAGAGAAAAAACACAAACTATTTGAAAAATAAAATTAGGCAATACTAATTAACATAGAATAAAAGTAAGGTCTAAACGGCTGGAGAAAAAAAAAATCTGCAGGGTTTCTGAGGCCATGAGACCACCCAACCCCCTCTAGGCATTCTACCTAACATAAATGACTTCAATCAGTCCTCATTGTATTCAGGGTTCACACGGAAGAACTTGATGATGACGGTCATGTGGACTTCTGGCCTTTAATCCATCAATGTAGGGACTGCAGAGTACTTTGATCGGGTGGTGGTGGTGCAGATCACAACCACAGAAAACCGGAAAAACAGAGAACAAATGTCATGCAAAGGAGAGAATTTCAGAAAATGAAAATTATTAAGCATGCCCACAATTAAAGATGTTTTGAGTGGCCTGTTTTCTTTATTTCTACAGCAGTTATAATATGAGTTCACATATATTGTACAAGTTAGCTATAGTATTCTTGAGTCATTAAGGACTATCCACATTGGCTTTGTGATCATGTTGAATCAAAAGTGCCATTTTCTATATTAATAAATTATCAATCTCATCTTTACCTCCAGATTTCTATTACAAATCTATTGCGGTTATCATTATTAATCCATACAGCTGTATAGTATTACTATGAACATAATCTGTATGCTGGCAGATTTAATTAATAGAAGCATTTCAGACATGCTCCAGTCAGGAAGCTGTGCCGAACTTATCCATGCTATTATTCGCTTCCAAAAGACGCTTGCTTTAATCCATGATTAATCTACTACATTAGTGCCAGTGTGGTTCTGCAATGAAGAAGTTCTGATAATTAACTGCAGTGACTCCTGTATGCAAGGTCTAGTGACATTTAGACTAAAATAAGACTCATAAGGTGTGCAAACTAGAGGGGTATTAAAATGAATTAACAACTTCAGTACTGTTATGGATTACGATGCCAGAGAGAGGCTCTTCCTAAACTGTACTTTGTTTTTTGTTATCATTCAGATGACCCTTTCAGTAATCTTTCATGGCTGACAAGGAGCTTTCCATATTCAAATGAGTGTCACTGACCCAAATCTTAATACTTCTGATCTGGATCCACTATATAACCTAACCCTGCACACTGACCACACATGTTTATTTATAACAAGTGTTTATTTACACTTAGGATTGGAGCACAGAAGTGTGGGAGATAAGAAATCATCCAGATAAGGTTAAAAAAGCATGCTGCTCCTAGTTCACAGTTTAATTCATTGTGTCCAGGTCAGAATTCAAACCCAGCTCTTGGAGCTGTGGAGTAGTGGTGTTTATTATGTAATAGACGGCACGCATGGGCTGGCTCCCTGGCGGAATAGGTTCTAGTCTATTTCCTGGCCAGGATGCCAATATAATGGTAGAATCAGGGCAGTTAACCTGCTTGAACCATTTTGCTCCCCCAATATGCTAGATGGCAACATCCCTGGATTAGGATTGCTACATGGACACCCACAGGACATGCTGGAACCTGTAGTCCCATGGGGCAGCTGTGTTGAGTTCTGTGGGGGGCCACCAGGGTGTGCTGCAGAGATCCATGATCCCTACTTTCCAATGGTCTATGCTCTAGCACTGGAAGTGTTCCTGGGTCCAAGATACAAGAAGCCGCACAACCTCATCCAGGGAGTTGGAGTTGGGTATGGAGGAGAAGAAAGAGAGAGTGAAAAAGAATTGTGTTGTGTTCCTGCCATGGTAGAAGCCTTTTCAAAAGATAATCGTGCAAATAACCATTTTTATTACAGTCTAATGTTGGCATGTTAATTTAATTCACAGTTACAAGGGACGTTCAAAAAGTTGCCCCACTTTTATATTTTCGATGGAAACGGTGAATGTGTGAGGAGTAGTAATTGGGCCTTAAAAAGTTGATACGACGCTGGGAAAATTGAATTGCAAACGAAGGTGACTATATAGAAAAGTGATGTCATTTGTTTTTGAAATTCTTAATAAGTAGAGTTTTAAAAAGTGTGGAAACGTTTTGAATGTCCCTCAAACAAAGAAAAGGGGTAAACTTATTGAAAAGTGTAAATGTTAGTAATGGAATTGACTGCATTATTATAGCATACAATATGTGACTATAGGTATCACAGCATTCAGTTTTCCAACCCCGTGGAAGATGCTGTCCCTACTACATTTTCTTCTCTTAGCACTGTTAGATTTTACAGAAAGTTGGGCTTTGCGCTGTTTTGTGCTTTTTTTATTTACTGTATATTCTTTGTATCTCATTTTGTATTTTTAGGTGCCACTCTTCCATTGCTCAAAAGCTCCAACATGGCTGTTACATTTTGATGTTATGTGGTCAAAGCCTGTGATGAGATCGTGGCCATTTTAATCCCTATATAAAAGTTGCTTGGAACATTTGTTTGGCATGTTCACATATAATAGGAAAAGCATCTACCATGAAAGCAATGTCTGTCAGTCTGTCTGTTTCGCATGAAACCTGCCACATGGGATATAAATGAATAGAGAAAAGGAGTCCTCAAATAGGGGAAGTGAAGCACAGCAGCAGTCAGTTCTGGGTGCAGAATGGATCCATTGTCCCAGTTGTAGGTGTATTGTAGCTGTGGGCTATATCTCCTTCCAAGCCAAGTAAGTAAATTTTATTTATATAGCACTTTTCTAAACAAATGTCACAATGTGCTTTACAAACAGTCATCACAGACACTAACACAAAAGCAAGTTAATAAAATAAAATCATGAATAAAAATGCATAGAAATACACAATACAACTTGATAACACACAAAAGCAAGCTTAAACAAATTAAGACCAGGAACAAAATGTCAAGACATGCACAGTAAAATTACAGTGATGTTTTGTTTTAATGTCCAGAGTGTCTACTGAGTTCACTTCTACATGAAGAGAGTTCCACAATTTATGGGCCACACCCTCACACACTTAATGTCCATTAGTCTTAAGTCTGGTGTGTGGAACAGCTAACAATTCCTGATCAGAAGACCTCAAAGACCTGGATGTAATGTAAAGATTCAGTAGTTCAGTAATATATGTAGAAGTTTGACCATGTAGGGCTCTAAAGGTAAGAACCAGGATTTTAAAATGAACTTCATGGAAAGCCAGTGCAAAAAAATCAGGATGGGTGTGAGATCTTTTAGATGATCTAGTCAGGAGCCTTGCAGCAGCAATATTCTGGACCACGCACAGAGAGATACAGTAATCAAGACCAGGTTACACAAATGCACACATTATCACATCCAACTCAGTTTGGCAAACCATTTGCCTGAGTTTAGCAATGTTCCTGAGGTGGAGGAAGAAAGGCCGTGTTAAAAATTTAACATGTGTGAAGGCAAGGAGTTGCAGGTGCCAGAGAGCCCCAAGCCCAAACTCAAACACTACCAAGAGAGTCCAGGGTTCAATAAATGGGTGTTTTATTAAAAAAAAACCTTTCATACACAAACAGAAGTTGTCTCTCCTTTAATCACCTCTTGTCTCTCCACCTCACTGCCCTCCTCCAGTCGAGTATTGCTTTCCTTCCTCCCACTCAACTACACAAAGCAGTGCAGTCCCTTTTATTGATGACCTGAGAGTACTTCCAGTGCTAGGGTTGTTGCCCTCTTGAAGTACTTCCGGGTCACACGGAAGTCCCATGTAACAGGGAATACATCTCCCTTCAGTGCCCTCTTGTGGAACCCTCGAACTCCAGCAGGGTTGGGCTGCTGGAATGCAATTCCTGGTAATCCCTGCTGGTTCCCAAAGGGGCGCCAATTTTAAGACCAATTGCCATCTTGCGACTGGGGAGAATAAACATCCCCCAGAAGCAGTTTTTCCCTGACCTCCTCTTCTATCTCAACCAGGAATGGTGCTACACATATTCCCGGTCAAGATGCCTGTCCATTTGTGTGGGACTTCCTGCCTGGGGACAGGAACCTTCCTCTCTAGGATGTCTATCCATCCCCCTGGGATGTTCAGGTATAACACCTTTCTATCTTTTGGCCGGGACGCCTGTCTGTCCACTTGCAGCCTCCCTTCCAGATAAGGAACCTTCCTTTGTCTTGTTCGGGATGCCAGTCCATCTTGTTTGGCACTTACAGATGATTGTCAAAAATGAAAGTCTGGCCAAAAGAAACTCCTAAGTATCTGACAGTGGATTTCACAAAAGAGGAAAGAGAGCCATGTTATCTTGAACCTTTGGGATAAAACTGTCAAGTGCACAAATCAAAATTTCAGTTTTGTTAATTAGTTGCAAATAATTGGTAAGTGCAAGGGTAAGAGAACAGGAGCGTGCATGAGTCTAATTAATATAGTGGACCAATTTTGCTGAAACTTTGCACACTTTTTCTTCAAGGACATTTTTTTGGGACAGTATTTTTGTATATTCTAAATACAGTTAGCGGAACACATTTTTGAAATTTCAAAATCTACCATTGAGAAGCATCAGAGAATTTGTAAACTTGTCTATGTTAAAACAGGGAAATATTCTGTATGTTGTGTTTTAGCCAGGCTTTGTTCCTGGGCTTATGTTTAAATTGCTTTTTTTTTGTGTGTCTTTCTTGCTCATTATTTATTCTGTATCATTTTTGTTAGCTCATATTGATCATTTTTATATATTTGATGTCAATTTTATTTAATTTATTCTATGTGTGAACGGTACATAATCCTTGTATTTTATGAGTGGATGTCCAAGATGTGGAGACACCAATACTGGCCTAGCTTACAAAAAAGAGAAGCTAGGAAGTGGAGTCCCTTGCAGTTCATTGAATGGGCTTTGGTGGAATGTTTGTGTATCTGGAAATATTTCTGTTGCTTTAATCATTGAATTTTGTGTTGTTTTGACTCCTTTTTTCCTTCTGTCTTAAGAATTTGAGTTAGTATTTTGCATAGGAATTTGTTTGGTTGTACAATGCCTTGTTTGCAACTCCTTTTTTCCTCCATTTTGCACTGTTCAGCATTTTTTTATATTTTCTAATTTTTGTGAATAAATGTTCTTTTATGAAGATTCTTTGTTTGCCCTTTCATCCACAAGTCAGAGGGTTATGTTCATTCTCCCTCTTTTGGGACTTGGGCTAATTTTGTGAATATTAAGTATCTATATCTACTCTATATTTATAAAATCCTAAGCCTAAAAGTGCAACGATTTTGTGCAACGATTTTATGTGACGTTTTTATGTTAGGTTTTTTTGTCACGCTTTAAATCTGGCTTATTTTAAAACCTACATGCATATGTTTGGTATCATTCTTTTCAGAATTTATCAAACTTTAATGTGATGTTGGGGCAGCACAGTGGCGCAGTGGTAATGCTGCTGCCTAAGGACCTGGGAGTAAGGAGACCTGGGTTCGCTTCCTGGGTCCTCCCTGCATGGAGTTTGCATGTTCTCCCCGTGTCTGCGTGGGTTTCCTCCCACAGTCCAAAGACATGCAGGTTAGGTGCATTGGCGATCCTAAATAGTCCCTGGTGTGTAGGTCTGTGTTTGTGTGCCCTGCGGTGGCTTGGTGCCCTGCCTGGGATTTGTTCCTGCCTTGTGCCCTGTGTTGGTCGGGATTGGCTCAAGCAGACCCCCATGACCCTGTGTTAGGATATAGCGGGTTGGATAATGGATGGATGTTCTTCTCTTTTGACCAAAAATAAAAAAACTCCCAAAATCTAAATACCATATATAGTCACGTATAAGTTGGGTCTTGAAACCCGAGAAATCGATCATAAAATCAGACCCCGATTTATATGCCCGTTCAAAAATGCAACCCTTAATTTTTTTTTTTACATCTTCTTGCCTCCTCCAATCACTCATCAGTTTCTCAGACACGTCGAATTTTGTTGCAGCAGTGCAGTTACCAATTTCTTTCACTACTTCAACGACATTTAATTTAAGAACAGCTTCATATTTTTCTTATGATCAAACGCTGCATTGTAGATAAGGGATTCTCTTACAATAAAGGTGTATGAAGGTGAGATACAAAAAACACAAAACAGTGCAAACGTCGCTTTGGAGTAGTTCAGGTATTACCGTGTGGTCACGTAGGCACAATAAAAAGAGAGAGAGAGGTTAGGAGCACACGCTGATACAGCGCATTGCCACACACACATAGAAAAAAAAAAGACAGTGTGCTCCGTGGTTACTCTCTCAGGTGGGTGTTAGCATATCATAATCTCTTGGACCAATAGCGTGAGTTTTCTGCATTCGAGTTATACAACCGACATTATAAAATACCAGAAACTATACAGTAAAAGTCCCAACTTATCAGCGGGAAAACCTGTCCGTGAGTATATACGGTAACTGTTTTCAGTGAATTTTATTTATTACAAAATCACATGCAAAACCGTTACATGTTTGAAAGGAGACTCAGTTGGACACTCACTACCCCTTGAAAGTCATCCTAATTTTCTGCATGACAAAAGATTTGTACACATATTTATACATTCAGTATTTTTAATGTGAACTCTTATACGGTAACAATACATTTCCAAAGTCAAAATAAACCATTTTCTGTAGATATTTAACTGATTAAGAAAAACTCCAAAGTTAGTGTTTGTATAAGTATTAAAACCTCTGTGCTTTGTAAGCTCCAAGTTTACACAAATGACCAATGAATCACAAATGAAACAAAGGTGACAATCATTTGACAGTTGTAATGAAACATAATTCGGTGCTACTTGTGAGTCCTTCATATCTGTCTGGTGTCACACACGTGCACATGGGACGCAGCTAAAGGGCTTGAGTGAAGGCAGTTCTGAGGCATGCCGGGATGTGGCAGAGGGCACTGACTCTTTTTTTCCCTTACCTGTAGACCATTCCCGGGAGATTCCACCTGGCTCTCTTGACGTCACTTCCGGGACCGAGCCAATGGAAGAAGACCTTACCAGCTCCGGCCCCTGTGATGTCACATCCGGGCTCGAACCAATGGCTGAAGAACATGAGCCCGATCCCTATGACCTCACTTCCTGTCTTCTCCTTTAAAAGTCTACACCTTTTCCCTATTCCCTCAGTCTTGTTCTGGACTCAGTTGTATGCACATCAGTGCTGTTTATTGATAAAAAAATGACTTTGCAGCCAGGATACCATATTATACGGGTGGCTGCCCCAAACCTTTATCTGTTTATGTCTCATTTTAGTGACACTGGATATAAAAAGCATCCTTTGTTGGACAATCTCTGCAAAAATAAAGACAAAAGAGCATTCTGCTGATGTAAGAAACTAAATCATTGAAATGGACAAGGCAGAAAATGGCTATAAAAAATAACAAAGAATGTCCTGTTAAGTACCGTTGGTGCCATCATCAAAAAGTGGAAGGTTCATCACAGCACCTAGGCATGCCAGAAGTCCACCACCAGCTCTTGTATCTTGCTGATGTTGAGTTGCAGGTTTTTGTCCCTGTACCACAAGTCAGATTCCTCCACAACGTTGCTGTACTCTGACTCTTCCCCATTATTAATGAAGCCTATGATGGACAAGTCACCTGAAAATTTCTCTAGATGGCAAGCACTGGTATTGTGCTGGAGGTCTATTGTGTAGAGGATGAACATAAGGGACACAGGACAGTTCACACCACCATTTCTTACACTCTGTCCCTTTAAGCCTCCCAAACTGCTGTCTGTCAGTTGATGCTTTTGACCAACTTCAGGATGAAATGCAGAAGTTTAAGATGCAGTGTTAATAAATAGCTTGTGAATAAACATATTAAACCACAATAATTTTAACAATGTGGCAGTAATAAATTACTTGAGCAGATTAGGGAATGTTTTCACCCCATACTTTAGAGGATTGCTTAAGTTATTTATTGGCCTGACTTTAAGTGTTAAGCTTAAGATTCAAGTTCATGTCTTCATCAAGTTGTTAATTTATAGGTCTGTATTATCAGCAAAAAGAAATCACATCCAATTTCTACATCTGCAAGAAATGCGTATGTGGAGGCGTTAAAAGGAAAACATATATGCACTGTGTGAAGGAGAAATGACAAACAGATGGAAAGCTAAAGACTAAAAAGGACAACTTCATGTGATTTTGTTCTTTTTCTTTCTAATTATGAGGAGTTTAAGTGTTGTTCTTGCTTAGGATGGCACAAATATAATTGTGAGAGGTGAGAGGGTGAAGTTTTGATTCAGTGGTACAACTAATAGATAGGTGTAAGTAGATTTATATGTTTATTCAATGGATTTTCATTAATGGTAGTTCAGTGATTAGCACTGCTACATACATCACACGTCTCGGTTTGAATTCTTGCACCCAGCCATTTTCTGTGTGGAGTTTGCGTATTCTGCATGTGTCTGCATGAGTTTTTTTATTCCAGTTGTCTTCCCACATTCTAAAAATGGTCAGGTTAGGTTAATCTGCCCCTGTGTGGCTCCTGCTTTGGGCTGCCATCCTGTGCAGAGCTTTTCCTGCTTCATGCCCAAGTGCTGCTGGGATAAGTTAACATCCCACAACCATGAATTGTTTTGAGATTGTTAAGTTTATCATGTGCTGTACACACAGCATTATTGTATCATTTTTCAGGAGGGCTGCTTCTGTTTGATTTTTTTTTTCTTTAAAGCTTTTGAGCAGTATGTACTTTTAAAAAAATACCCTCTTGTAAGTCTTCAAGTCTGTTTGTTTCATCCTTGCAAACTTGGTCATTCTTATGACACTTCTCTTATGCAAGACTTGATTCATATCTGTCGTACATGATACTGTACAAAATAATGATTGACTGTTATTCCGTAGAACATGGGAACATGGTGAGATTTTGAGAGATTAAAAAGACAAAATATGAAAAGATGAAGAGAAATCAAAACTAGTTAACTATAACAGGGCTAAGAAAATAGAGACCCTGATGAGTTATGAATTATGGCATCATTTCATTGACAAGGTGAGATAAACCAGTTTTCACTGATTCCTTTCAGAACATAATGTCTGGTGGATGTATAGAAATCATAAATTGCTATTACTTTAATTTCTGTAAAGCATTAAACACTGTGTCATAACAGACAAGCTGCTGAGAAGATTGCGGAGATTAAAAATGGCTCCGCAACTGTTAAAGGGGAAGCCTTGTCCTGTCAATAGTATACCAGTACTCCCCGGAGGAGAGTATTTGGTCTCCTACTGATGCTAATTTAGGATATTAGAACCTAGAGAAGGAAAATCACTGTTTTCTAGATGCTTCAGGGTTTCACAGACAGCTGATGCTAGTCAGAGAAATATGGACACTATATTTGCCTGGCTAGACACATAGCAGATTAGGTTTAATATCAGGAAGTGAGAGGTAAAGCAATTGGGCCTGTTTGTTTAACCGGGAAGGTAAACAATGAATCTACTGGAGGGCAATGTTACAATTTCATTTTTTATAATAGTCAACCAGCCCTTGTCTTACTTGAAGCAGTGCAGAGAACACTTTAAGCAGACAAATGCAATGCTCAGCTATGTGCCTAAAACAATACCCTCAAAATGAGAGGAGCCCATAGTGAGAATATTAGACACTGGAGAAATGTGCAAATTTTGAGCGAGAACATAAAAAGAAACATGTTAATGATCTTAAATGAACACATATGGCGACGTGGTTAACAAGGCTGCATTACAACAAAAGTAACAAAAGAGCAAAATATGTAGAGCTGTGAAAAAAGGCAAAGTGTTAACATTCCTGAATGCTACAGGTATATAATGTGGATGTCATTCTGTGGCAAATGCTATAAAATGAAGATGTGGAATAGTACTGTATATGCAGGGCAGGGAAACGGCAGGGCACCCCCATAAAGTGATTTTACTCTGTTTAAGATTTACTTCAAGGACATGTTCAGGGAGGGCAACTGATAAAAAAGTTTTAAGAAAAGCCTACATTTATTGTTCATGCCAAACCATCGTGAAAGAAGATCACAAAGAGTCAAACTTCCTGGGCCTTCTCTTAGATAGATAGATAGATAGATAGATAGATAGATAGATAGATAGATAGATAGATAGATAGATAGATAGATAGATAGATAGATAGATAGATAGATAGATAGATAGATAGATAGATAGATAGATAGATAGATAGATAGATAGATAGATAGAAATTATTTGTTCCCAGAGGGAAATTTGGCTTTTTACAGAAGCTCATTAAATAAATAAAAACATAAACCGATAGATAAATAAATAAATAAATAAATATATAGATGCAGACACACTACGGTCTGAACATACACCAGGATAACTAAAAAGGAAGAAAAGAACACTTCAGACTTGGCAGTTAGCGACTGTGAGGCATTATGCAGGTGTATTGCTGTTGGTATAAAGGATCCCCAGTAGTGTTTCCTGACACACTTCAGCTGAATAATTTGTTGGCTGAAAGTCCTCAGTGTTAGTGTACCAGCATTGTTCATAATGGCACTCAGTTTTGTTTTAATTCCCTCCTTTGCTATGACCTCCACAGTCTCCAGAGTGCATCCTATAACAGAGCCTGCCCTTTTAATTCACATGTAGATTTGGTGAGCCTCTCTTGAAGTGATGTTACCAGCCCATCACCCCACAGAGTATGAAATCGCACTGACCATCACAGAGGTATAGAAGATATGAATGATTAAAGAAATGCAGTCTCCTTAGGAAGAACAGCTTGCTCTACCCTTTCTTACAGCTGGTTCTAGAAATTATTCAAACTGCTTTACCTTTAGGCATTCAGGCTACTCATCTGCCACTCAAATTGATTAACACCTTCTTCTTCTTCCTCTTCTACTACTTCTTTCTTTCTTTCTTTCTTTCTTTCTTTCTTTCTTTCTTTCTTTCTTTCTTTCTTTCTTTCTCTTTTCTCAAATCCTTACAAATGGCAAATGTTATTTTAGAAGTGCCAACGAGAAGGGTTCTGTGTAGGCATCTGTTCTCTTTAGCAATTTACTTTGGATTGTAATTCAGGCTTCTATTTTTCCATTGAAAAGCAGAAAGCAGAAACTGAGTGTGATGTTCCAACCAAGTACTTTTTTGGGCTGGAAAGAAAACAGGGCCAAAGCAGAATGATTCACTGTTTATGTGACCCCTCTGGAAGTGAGATGACAAGCTCTTCTCAAATTAGGGCATTTGCCGTTGATTTCTATTCTAAACTTTTCTCATCTGAGCTGGTGGAACAGGACACTGCTTGTTCAGTTTTTACTAAGGGGCTGCCGCAGGTGCCAGAGGAGGAGTTACCAGCTTTACAGAGAGGGCTTACCCTTGAAGAACTCTCGCGGGCATTGGCAAGTTTAAACACCGGGAAAGCTCCAGGTATTGATGGGATACATTTGAAATCTGTAAACTGTTTGGATTACACGGTAGTCTAATTTCCTTGGACCAGGAGAAGGCTTTTGATCGAGTGGAGCACCAGTACCTTTGGCGAGTACTAATGGGATTTAGTTTCCCACCCTGCTTTGTTTCCATGGTTCAGGTGCTCTATAGTGACATTCAGGGTGTACTGAAAATCAATGGTGGGCTGAGCGTTCCGTTCAAAGTAGATAGAGGGATTAGACAGGGTTGCTCCTTGTCTGGCATGTTGTATGCCCTGGCTATAGAACCCCTGCTGATCAAATTAAGGAAAGTGGTGGGTGGACTGACTGTCCCTGAGTGTTCAGTGCCTTTGAAGGTCTCAGCATATGCAGATGATCTCGTAGTATTAGTTGCAAAACAACTTGACGTGGATGGGCTGGTATCTGTGCTGGATGAGTTCCAAAAAGAATCATCAGCTAAAGTAAATTGGACCAAGAGCTCCACGGTACTATTGGGTAACTGGATGGGTCCTTTTCCTTCATTGCCATCTGGACTGAAATGGACAAGAGATGGAATTAAATACCTGGGATTACATCTAGGAGGCATAAACAGTGACATTAAGAATTGGGAAGGCGTTGCAGAAAAGGTCAGAAACCGTTTCCAACGCTGGAGATGGCTACTTCCCCAACTGTCATATAGAGGATGGACGCTAATCATAAAGAACTTTGTTGCATCTGCTCTGTGGCACGGGTTGGCATGCCTGGAACCCCCACCTGATCTGATTATTGAAGTGCAAAGGGAGTTGATTAGTTTTTTTTGGAATGGGAAGCATTGGCTGTATCGAGGTATTTTGCACTTGTCCAGGAGTGCAGGAGGACAAGGACTGGTGGACATCTGTAGCAGAAAAATTGCGTTCAGACTACAAACTCTGCAAAAACTGCTTTATGGTCATATGGCTGTGTCCTGTAAGCAACTAGCGTGTGCTCTCCTGCGCCGAGTTGGCATCCTGAAATTGGACCGAGTACTTTTCTTAATGGACAGTGATTCCTTCCCCATTGGTAATGTGTCAGACTTTTACCGAAGTGTATTGAGAATCTGGCAACAGTTGGATTGTCGCGTAGAGGAAAGATCTTTAAATTTATATTGGACTTTAGAGTTGCCAATTGTCTCTACCATGGCAGTAGAGTCAACATCTCTGAGACAATGCCTGATCAGGGCTGGTATGCTACAAATAAAACATTTGATTCAGCCACAGCTACTTAGTTAGCTGAGCGCAGAGAAGGTGGCTGCAGCTTTAGGCCTGTGTTCCGTGTTCACAGCAGAAAGATTTTTGCGGCAGATTTTTTTGATTATACCTTCAACAGCTAAGGAGTTATTGCAAGACTTTTTCAAAGCTACAGATTACCCAGAGCCGTTGTCTGCGTTTCCAAATTTGTTAATTAATGCCAATGAGAACATGATGGAGGAAAACGGCCGGATACTGAGAAGAACTAAATATCTTCCTTTTGACTCTACAGAAGGGAAGGAGCTTTATACAGTGTGTGTCCAGGCTTGATACCAGTCCCAACTATGCAGATACCCGGATATGCCCTGGAGGGATAAACTGGGATGGGTGGAGGGTGTCGGCCCCATTTGGGAAAGTCTGTACAGTCCACCATTGAATAAGATAACTGGCGATCTGCAATGGAGAATTGTTCATGGGATTGTGGCAGTTAGCTCTTTTGTGTCTTTAATTAACTCCAATATCTCAGAGATGTGTCCTTTTTGACAACAGAGAGAGACTGTTTTTCACGGTTTTCTTTACTGTTTTAGGATTCAACCTCTTTTATCTGTACTTGGCAGTGTTTTTAGTGTTTTGGGTGTTTATTTTACCAATCAGGTTTTTATATATGGGTTTGCTACTGTAAGAGCAAAAAAGAATGTTAGCAGATTAGCGGATTTTTTATTGGGCCAAGCTGACTTGGTGGATTTTTTTAAGGCACAATTAAAAATAAGAATTTTATTAGTTTTATAGGATACCCCCAATTTGCAAACATTTGTTGAACAGTGGTGTGCAATGAATGGAATTTGTAAAATTGTTAATGAGGACTGTGTTTTTGTTTTGTGAATTAATTATTATGAAACTACAGCAAAATACTCATTCATAGGTTACATAGGATGTTCTTTTTTTGATGGTTTGTTGATTTTTGTATTGATTATTGATTGATTGTTGAATGTTTAACAAAAGGTATATTAAAACTCAACTCTTTCTTTCTCTTCCATCAGCTGACATTGATGATGAGTTTTTAACAAGATGTCTCCATTGTATATGATTTCTTATCAAGTCAACAGCAGTTATTAAATCCAATCTTCAATATTCCAAATCTTCTTCTATTATTAATCTTCTTCTTTCTCTGTCTTGTCTGTTCCTACTTCCTTCCACATAGGCAATGCTTTATAGTACTTGTATTTCTTTCCATCTTGATACATGCTCAAAACAAACTAGTCTCTGATCTAAATAAGACTATAAATGTTATAGTAAATAAATGTTATTTTGTTCTTTACTATTTTGTTGATCACTTCATTTCATATTTTATTCTTTTGTGACCTTTTCTCGACCAATTCCTTTCTGCAACAAGTATTTTCTTCTCTTCTGTCTTCTAAAGACACCAGAACTCTATTTCACACAGTAGCCTTGGTGCTACAATTGTTTTATAGGGTTTAGTTTTAATTTGTTGGATATTGTGTGTTTCAAAATCTCAATCACGTATTTCCAAATGCAGCTAAAGCCAAGCCTGCTCTGCACTTCGTTTCCTTTATCGTTTGTTGCTCTTCATTTCCTAATCCTTCGACATACACAAACTAATTTACTTGTTTAATATCTTGTCCATCAATTTTTACCATTAGCTCCTCTTAATGTTTCCCAGTTATTATTCTTGTAGGTTTCTGTACGTTTATTTTCCATTCAAATCTTTTGCTGCTATCATTAACTTTACCTGTCAAATCTTGAAGATGCTCAGGTGAATCTGCAATTAAGTCAATATGATCCACAAAGCATAGGATATGTGTAGTTTGCCTATTTAGTGATACTCCAGCTTCAACCATCTTCAGTGCCATACTCATCATTGCCTCTAAAAGTAAATGGAACAAGTATAGAGATTAATGACATCCTTGTTGAACTCCATACTGTGACTGGAAACCAGTCTGTCAGTTCACCGTCTATCCTTACTGTACTCATAGACTTTCTGTACAGCTCTTCTAACAAGAGCATAAGCTCTTCTGGTATCCCATAATTTCTGAGTACTTGCCACAGTCCCTATTATCAACATATTGTTTCAAATCAATGAAATTGTTGTACAAAGTGCAATTTTCCCAGAATACTTTTCTGACAGTTGTGGAATTTTAAACAGTTAATCAACTATTTCTCTGTCCATCTTAAATCCTACCTGGTCCTCTACCATCATATCTTCCACAAACCTCTTTGTTGCAGGATCCTTGTGTGCACCTTACTAGGAACATTGCATGAGCGTATCTGCTATGTTTTTCTTACACGTGTCTTGTCTGATGTCGAATTTAATGCATGGTGTTGTATTCGTAGACTGTGTTTTATGCAATGTCTGTTATTTGTATCATACTGCTGTTACTAGTCTGTCAGAGATACACACATAAGAGTTTAGTGACAATAAATTTATCTTAAATGTGATATGACCTTAGCATAACTAGTAGATTAGGAGTAAATTAGGACCCTACTTGGCACCTAAACCTCTTTATGGGTCAAACAGATTTAGCTCATTGTTTCAGTTACCAAATCAGTGTTATAAACTTTGTTCTTCCAATTAAGGATTCATCATCCATAAGTTTATATAGACCAGTAAAGCCCATACTGTAGTGGTGATCCTCTATAATGGTGATCTTTGCAAATATCATTGTGCAAGGCAGTGTCAATCTGCTACAGACAGATCAGGTGAAGGTAACTGGGCAGTCTCTTCTAGCCTCAACAAGGCTACTCTTTAGTCGGACAGTCTGACTGAAAATTCTGCACATTGGATTTCAGTGTCTAGTCCAGCTAAGTGTTTAAACAACAATAGTGCCAGGTATGGACCTGGATTGTGTTCACTGCGAACCTTGACACAAGTTTAACAAAATCAGACCACTTCATATGAAGCACCTAACATTGACACCACAAGTCTAAGTCTTCTGTCATAAAGTCAAGTCTTTAATGTATAATCCACAAACTGTAGGACCAGTAAAGAAGAAGCTTTTACAAACTTTCTGAAGGGATTTAATCGGAACAAGAAAGATTGTTTCTTCAGTGCATGATTGAACCTGGCAGTTAAATTCATCAACAATTTTTGTCCATGTGCCTAATCAACTAAAGGCTCAACCAACATCTGATCACAGGCTTGACATCATTCTTATTCGGCAACACCTGCCTGTTCATTGAGGCATTTCTGTACTGATACTGCTCAAGGGCAGATTTCCAAACAGGGTGACCTTTAAAAACAATGTTTCTTGTCTGCCAAAAATTCATGATAAACCTGTAGATTGCTTAAAGGTGCAAAACCTTTCATTGTCTAATTTATCGCATGTTAAAATACTTCTGTAACCAAAAACAGCCTTGTTGGATATCTGACATAGTACTAAAACACATAGACCATTTATTACTGAGCAGGATTCTTGGTTCTGCTTTGGTATGGAGGTCTTCTATTAAATTAAAGACAGGAGATGATGTTGTAACACTCATATAATGTTACTTTTTCTTTATGGCTGTGCAGCGGCAGCCTCAGCATCCATGTTACTTGGCAGTTACTTTACATGCTCTTCATATTTTTTAAATTCAGATAAACTATATTTCAGGTGTGACCACAAGTGGGTGCCAGAGAGCCCCAAGCCACAGACACAGTAATACAGCACACTATACAAATAAAATAAAGAATTTAAATTTTCTTCAAGCACTTCTTTTTTTGTTTTATTTTTTTTTTATTGATTTTATTGTAATCATTCCATACAAATAGTCAATTTTTACAAAAAACAGGACTGAAAACAAATCAACCCCCACCCTTGAGAAAGACAGCATGGCCAACGGAGTAAAACTAAAGCTAGTAAAAATAAATAAAGTGATGAGTTTAATAGGCGGATAAAGATAAATGGAGAAGAAAAAGAAATGGGAAGAGAATCTGCTTCCTCAGTGCTTGAAGAGCTTATTCTAAAATATTATTGATTAGATCCTGCCAGGTTTTGAAAAAGTTCTGCACTGATCCTCTAACTGAGAATTTGATTTTTTCCAATTTCAAATAATATAAAACATCAGTTACCCACTGACTTAAAAGAGGAAAGTTAGGATTCTTCCAGTTTAGCAAAATAAGTCTGTGTGCCAATAGTGTAGTGAAGGCAATCACAGTTTTTTTGTCCTTCTCCAATTTAAGCCCATCTGGAAGAACACCAAACACAGCTGTTAGTGGGTTAGGAGGGATTGGGACACCGAGGCTGTCTGAGAGGCACTTAAAAATTTTTGTCCAGAATGATGTTAATTTGGTGCAGGCCCAAAACATGTGACCCAGTGAGGCTGGAACTTGATTGCAGCGTTTGCAGGTTGGATCTTACCCTGGAAACATTTTGGACAGTTTTAAGCGAGACAGATATGCTCGATATATAATTTTGAGTTGAATAATTGTATGCTTTGCGCATATGGAGCTCGAGTGAATTCTCAGCATTGCTACCTTCCACTCCTTTTCTGATATGTTGAGTGAGAGATCCTTTTCCCATTGTCCTCTTGGATCTTTGAAAGGGAGGGAATGTAAAATAATTGTTATGTATTGCAGAAATGCTCTCGGAGTCCTCGAAACTGAGGAATATTTTTTTCAGCATAGAGGAAGGTGCAAGATGAGGAAAATCGGGCAGGTTCTGTTTAACAAAGTTTCTAATTTGAAAATAGTGAAAGAAATGTGTTGCTGGAAAGTTACATTTGGAATGTAATTGTTCATAGGATGCAAAGATGTTGTCTATGTAAAGATCTCTAAGTTATTTAATCCCAAATGTTTTCCAGATATTAAAAACTGCATATGTTTGCGAGGGTTGAAAAAGATAGTTCTCATGCAGAGGTGCCACAGATAAAAGATCCTCAATCTTAAAATGCTTTCTACATTGGTTCCATTTTCTGAATGAGTGAAGCACAATTGAGTTATTAGTATATTGGTGATAACTTGCATTAATAGGGGCACAAAGCAGGGAATATAAAGAAGTACTGCAGGATTTTACTTCTATTGCTGACCAAGCCTGTGTATGTTCGTCTGTTTATATCCAGGTTTTTATAGCTTGTATGTTTGCTGCCCAGTAATAAAACTGAAAGTTAGGTAGAGCCATGCCACCTTCTGCCTTAAACCTTTGTAAGGTCACTTTTTTGATACGTGGATGTTTTAAGTTCCAAATAAATGAGATTATGGTTGAATCTAATTGCTTAAAAAAGTATTTATTGATGTATATTGGAATGTTTTGAAATAAAAAGAGAAGCTTAAGAAGGATATTCATCTTAACAATGTTAATTCTTCCAGCTAGAGTGAGATGAAGGGTTGACCATCTATGTAAGTCTTGCTTAATTTTTTCCATACAGATGGCAAAATTTTGTTGATAAAGAGTTTTATGTTTACTTGTAATATTTACCCCTAGGTATTTAAACTGATCTGCAATAATAAAAGGGAAGGTGTCCAATCTAATATCATATGCTTGAGAGTTCACTGGAAAGAACACACTTTTATTCAGATTAATTCTGAGACCAGAGATCTTTTGAAATTCAAGCACTTCTTAATAGACCTCACTCCAAAAGTACAATAAACCAACAATTCTCCCTCCTTCTCCACCTCCGCTGAGTTTTACCCACTGCTTCCTGACTATGACTTCCTGGAACTGAGGCAACAGACTCCTTTTATTTTGGACCCATTCTGTGTGATCCTCTCCAGACAGTGCCCTCTAACTAGACCCAGGGAACCCGACAGGGATACACTTCAGACTCCAATTCGCAAGCACCCCTGTAGGTGTCCCAGCTTTGTTGCTATATGAGAACCACTGCCACCTGGCATACAGGGGATGGAACCTCTTCCAAATCTTAGCTTCTGCTGTTCCGTCGGCTGGACATAAAGTTATTTTTCTAATCCGCTGGCAATTTGCTTTCGTTGTTGCTCTGGCCTCCTGACTGGGCAATGTATTTTACCTCGTCTCATCCTTAATTTCGGAGAGAATTTGACTCACCAACAACGACAAGAGCTCAAAGCAGTTATCTTGTCTGTTCCTGAGGTAGTCAGTGAAAATACAGGATGGACTTCTCTGGTTGCTCATGAAATTGTGACGAAACCTGGGGTTATAGTCCGAGAACACCCGTACAGAATTCCCGATGCAAAAAAGGCTGAGGTGGAGCTGGGGATCAGACGAATGCTGGATCTAGGTGTGATTGAGGAAAGTTATAGTCCCTGGTTCAGTCAGGTCATCATGGTCACTAAGCCCAATGGAAGTTGGAGGTACTGAGATGACTTCCGTCGGCTTAACTAAGTCTCACAATTCCATGCCTATCCGATGCCACGAGTGGACGACCTCTTCGAGCGGCTAGGAAGCACCAAATTCTTGACTACTATAGATATGACTAAGGGGTACTGGTGGGTTCCCTTAATGACTCCGCTAAGAAAAAGACAGCGTTTAGCACCCCTAGCTGGCACTGGCAGCATCATGTTCTCCCATTTGGATTACATGGGGCACCTGCGACCTTCCAATGTCTAGTGGACAAAGTGCTTCATCCTCATAATTCATATAGTGCTGCCTACTTGGATGATATTATCATCTATTCCAACACCTGGGAGGAACACATGCAGCAGGTTGGAGCTGTATTGCGGTCACTGGCAAAAGCTGGGCTTCGTATTAACCCGAAAAAGTGTAACTTTGGGTTGGTAGAAGCCAAATATTTAGGCTACCTAGTGGGCCAGGGTATGGTGAGACCACAGTGTTCTAAAATAGATGCCATTTTAAATTGGCCCCGTCCGATAAACAAGAGGCAGGTTCAGGCCTTTCTTGGCTTAGCGGGTTACTATCGCCAGTTTGTACGCCTGTTTTCCGAGAAAGCAATGCCCTTGACAAACCTTACAAAGAAGAAATAAATGCCATTTTAAATTGGCCCCATCCAATAAACAAGAGGCAGGTTCAGGCCTTTCTCGACTTAGCGGGTTACTATCGCCGGTTTGTACCCTGTTTTTCCGAGAAAGCAACACCCTTGACAAACCTTACAAAGAAGAGGAGACCTAATCGAGTGGTATGGGATGAAACATCAGAGGCTGCATTCAGTGACCAGAAAATGGCCCTCACGTCAGCTCCTATATTGAAGGCACCTGACTTTTCTATGCCTTTCATTCTCCAGACGGACGCTTCGGACACAGGTCTTGGAGCCGTGATGAGCCAAAGTATCGATGGAGTTGAACACCCCATTATGTACCTGAGCCAGAAACCGTTGGATCCTGAAAGTAGGTATGTGGCAGTGGAGCGGGAAGCTTTGGCTATTAAATGGCCGATTACTCAGTCTGACCAGGGGGGTGGCGAGGTGCACTGACTTTTTCTCTCAATCCTCTGCAGACCATTCACAGGAAATTTCACAGGGTTCCGGTGCCGATGATGTCACTTCCTGTTTATTTCACCTGTGATGACATAACTTCTTGTATAGATGATGCCACTTCCAGTTCTGGTACCCATGATGATGTAACTTCCTGCCCAGATGACCTCACTTCTGGTTCCATTTCACGTAATGACGTCACTACCTGTCCAGACCTTTAAAGCCGCCATCCTTGCCACATACCATCAGTTCTGTTTTGGACATTGAACCTAGACACAGCTCCTCAATAATTAACCCTTTTGCAGCAAGGGCATAATACACGGGTGGCTGCCACAAACCTTTTTATGTCTGCTGTCCATTCTTGAGACAGTATGTAGATGTATAGAATAGCCTTGTTTTACATTGATTGAAATGAAAAAGTAGAATTTTAGAAGATTTTTCCAAGAAAAATAGCAAAACATAGATCACACTCAATATTAATATAACACAATTACAGCTAAGACACTATAGAACCAAATGCAATATTCTACTGAGGTTTTAAAGACAAAAGGGAAACTTCAAACGAAAAGCCCCACAGTACATTATCTTTATTAAGATTTCAAAAACAAAAATGCTTATTTGGAACACCATACATTAATGCATCATGCATGTGCCAGTATGTTATTCCACACATAATTTAATTTAAGGCTTCTTTCTAAAGATAAAGCTAAGAAAATAAGAATGCAATATCAAGATGAACTTTAGATGAATCACACTTTAGATGTATTTAAACATCTGTACAACTAGGCATTCTTTTTTCTTTGTCCTTCAGATGCAGAGGTCACAAAAAGGTAAATTAAATGAAGGAAGGATAACTTTGTTGTAAATTACTATCTAGGGTCCCCGAAGGTTATAGTTTAATATTGCACAGCTTTACCAATAAAGCTTTATTGTTGAAGCAGAGCCTATAAGCCGTATGCTTTTAGTAAGACAAATGGGAAAAAAGGGGGTACACAGATTTTCAATAACTTGAACACCGTTCTGGAGTATCCAAGGGGAATTATCACCGTTCACTTCCTACTCCACATGTGCTGAAAAGTGAAAAGTTACAAAGTCTGTATTTATAAGGGAAAGCTTAGAGATGTGACTTTGGCATAAAACAGGTTTTGTTCTGATTGTTATGTACAGTTCCATTGCAAATGATCTGTTAACAAATTCATAATTATCAGAGCGTTTCTCACATCAGTATACAGAATGTCATGGGAAGAGTATTGAGTTCAAAGGCTTTTTGTATGTCCTAATGTTCAGACTGTGATGCGTAAGTCACTGTCTTGCACCCAAAAAACAAAGCTGAGTCCTAAAAAACAAAGCTGAGTCCAAAGGATTCAAGAAAACCAGCTTTAATGAAGTTAAAACAGGAACAGCCAGGGTATTTATTGAAATGGGATCTATCACTTCAATACACACAGACAACAGCAAAGAAGCAGTGACATTATTAGTTGTCCTGCCTTGGCTACATTCTTCGGTTTAGGAACAGATAGTCCTCCTTGTCAAGTGGGTCCAGAGGCTGTGGATTAGCAGCTCAGACCTGGTCATCCTGGAGTAGGGAAGGCAGAAAAGAAAAGTGCAGGCCAGGTCAGTGGCAGGTTCCCCGCATCAACCACTGGCTGACAGACACACTACGTGGTGAGGCTGCAAACTCATAGTTGCCTGGATAGTGTTGTGAACCTGCCACTACACTTGACAGACGTATCATCCACATTTTGGCATTAGGGAGGGTCTCAAAGGGCATTGCAGATTTCACAAGACACTTCAGAAAATTAAAACAATATTACATGCTTTAATTTGGAGAATGTGCTGCATTAATTATAATAGGTGTCCTAAACTTTAATCTATTTCCATGAAAAAGAATTTTGGGAAAAATCTCAGAGCCACACGACTTAACTGATAATAGGTGATATGATGCCTTGAAAAGCATTGCATATCATTTTTACACTGCTTTGTGACCAGGAGACAGAATAAGTGAGAAGTTATACAAAGGATGGGGAGCAAGGGCAGAAGAATTTGGAACCTTACAAGATTTAAAAACAGATCTAAGTTGTAAGTAAAAGAAAAGGAGGATGAGGGGATAGAAAAGGAAGATATTAGATATTGGAATGTTCAAAGGCCTGGTGTATTATTTCAACCCAATATTATCCTAATGTCACAAAAAACATTACCACACTCTGGCATGTTCAGACACCGCAACTGCTGGTCCTGGACACATTGGAGCACCACACCTGCTGATCTGTTCAACTTTTCAGTTATAGCTCTCCATAACCTTCATTATTTCAAACATCTGCACACTCCTACAGCATCTGGAGAAGCTAACAGCCAAAGCATGGGGAGCACCTCAGTTCACTGTTGCATTCATCTTTGTCATCCTTTATCTTGGGTCTCCCAAAACAGCCTGTTTGTTGATTTTTATGCTAAAGGAATATATTATTAGTTATTTATGTCGTAATCGATTTGTGTTGTAGCATGCAAGGGCCCCGGCCGGGACGCCTCTACACAGTGAACCATAGACACATGGAATAAATTACCAAGTAGTGACGTGGAGACCATTCGTGCCACTAGGGGGTTGTGGACACTCTGTGGCTGTGACCCCCAAGTGACTGTTGTGGACACTGGGGGAGTTGCAGCACCCCAAACACTAGACACAAGCTCACAGACACAAGTTCAGGTATAAATAAAAGGTTTATTTATACAAAATACATTGTATAAATGAGGCATAAACCAACTAAAATACAAATCTTCTCTTCTCTTTCTCTCCTCCACACCTCCCAGGTGACCTTTGTCCTCCTTCCACCCAACTCCAGCTCACCTAGATGAGGTTGAGTGGTCTGTTGTTTTATCTTGGACACTTGAGTGCTTCCGGTGCTAGGACATAGCCCAATTGAAGTACTTCTGGGTCAATGAGAATTTGCACAAATTAGGGATTAAGGATCCCATCAGCTCGCCCTGATGGAACCCTACAAGGCTGCCACATGGAACTACTGTTCTGGTTCTAGTATGTCCTGTGGGTGTCCATGTGGGAATCCTAACCCAATGCGTCTGCCACCTAGTGTATAGGGGGAGATGATATTCAGAAGTGCTCTTCTCCACCAGTCCTCCCATTATACTGGCCTCCCAGCCAGGTAAGAACCCTTATTTATTTCTGGTCGGGATGCCAGTCCATGTTTGCAGTCCATTACACTCTTGATAAAATTTTTGTGCATCATTTCAGGCTGAAACCACCAAAACCTTCTCCTACACTGCATTAAACAGCCCGGTGTTTGCACGTTGCATTATTTACAGTATAATCAACTCTCTGTTAAGAAGCTCATAAAGTCACCCAGGGGTCTTAATCTGGCTTTGGTCACCACATTACGTGACACCAACCCTAGAGACCCCACTGGTGGAGACTAGGACTTTAGGGACCTTCAAATTTCAACATGAGGTCATTTTAGACGATCCAGATGAAGAGGATGGATAAGCTTGTTGGGCTGTTCTCTTCACAGTTGTTCTAATGTGTTAATGGCTGGTGTGATGTTGCAATAGTGTCCAAGAGAGTGAGAGTGGGTTAGGGTGGTCAAACCTGTTAAAGAAGTTGTTCATTTGGTTTGCTCTCTTCACGTCTCTCCCGATGGTGGCACCCCACTTTGAGCTGCAGCCAGTGATGATCTTCATCCCATCCCACACTTCCTTCATGCTGTTATTCTGCAACTTCTGCTCCAGCTTTCTTCTGTACTGCTCCTTCGCCGCACTGAGATGGACTCGGAGTTCCTTCTGCACGCGCTTGAGCTCATGCTGATCACCACCTTTAAAAGCCCTTTTCTTCTGGTTCAAAAGGCCCTTGATGTCACTTGTAATCCATGGCTTGTTGTTAGCATAGCAGCATACAATTGTTACTGGAACTACAATGTCCATACAGAACTTGATGTAGTCAGTAGTGCATTCAACAACCTCCTCAATGTTCTCACTATGTGATCCCTGCAGGATATCCCAGTCTGTAGTTCCAAAGCATTCTCTCAGAGCCTTCTCAGCCTCCGTTGTCCACTTCCTGAATGAGTGTGTGGTTGTAGGTAGGACCCTCACTCTTGGTTTGTAGTGAGGCTGAAGCAGAACCAGGTTATGGTCTGCTTTCCCAAGCGCAGGCAGCGGGGTGGTGCTGTATGCGTCTTTAACGTTTGCATACAGTAAATCAATAGTCTTATTTCCCCGGGTGTTACAGTCCACATACTGGGAGAAGGCAGGTAATGTTTTGTCCAATGTCACATGGTTAAACTCTCCAGCGATTAGCACAAGCGCCTCAGGGTGCTGTGCTTGTAATTTAGCAACAGCAGAATGGATGATGTCACTCACTGTCTCCACGTTCGCCCGAAGAGGGATGTATACAATAACTACAATGACGTGTCCAATCTCTCTGGGCAAGTAATAGGGACGCAAACTTACGGCCAACAGTTCGATGTCCTTGCAGCAAGTGGAGATTTTGACGTTAACATGTCCAGAGTTACACCACCGTGTATTAACATAGAGAGCGAGTCCTCCTCCTTCGTGCTTCCCGCAGGTACTTGCATCTCTGTCCGCTCTAACTGTGCTAAACCCGGGTATCTCCACATTAGCATCTAGGATGGTGGTAGTTAGCCACATTTCGCAAAAGCACAACAAACTGCATTCTCTGTAGGTTCTGACATTTTTTACCAGCGCAGCCAGTTCGTCGATCTTATTTGAGATTGAGTTCACATTTCCCAGAATCACAGAAGGCACCGAAGGCTTAAAACGCCACTTTCTCGCAAGCCACTTCATTTTTAGCTTAGTGCCGGCTCTGCTGCCACGATACCGCCTTCTTACCTCGTCGGGTAAATAGGGAACCACACCGGCACTGGCATTTGTTCTCAGTGCTCGGAGTTGAGTACTTGAATAGACGAGTCTCGGCGTGTAAAAATCCATGCCCACGTTGTAAAAGTACATGTGTCCAGGGAACGAATCCACATAAAATAAAGTGATAACATTTTCTATCACTTCCTCCAGTGAGTCCAGCCTGACTCCCACATTTAAACCGGCCTTTTTAATCAGTTTGTTAATTCTGTTGGCATCATTTACATTAATGCAATTTCCTCAGCCCACTACCACATAGAAAATTGCACTGGCCACTACTGACTGGTTGAAATAATGAAAGAGTTGCCTTCATACATGTCAGTGCTTCAATCAAGCCTGTCATTCATATGTAGCCTGAGGTACAGTAATTATATGTCCTCATCACCTCCACATCTTCACCATCAATGGGAACCGGGAGCAGAATGTGCTTGACCCTCCTGAAGTGTATGATTATTTCCTTAGCCTAATTGAACTGCAGGTCATTCATTTTGCACCATTTAACATTGTCCTTCACTAGTGCCTTGTATTCATTCTCCTGCCCACTGCTGATTTACTCAGCTATAGCTGTGTCATCAGAAATTATCTGCAGAGGACATGATTCGGTATTGTCTCTAAGGTTAGAGTTGTACAGGGTAAACAGGAAGGGGGCCAGAATACTCCCCTGTGGAACTCCTGTGCTACTCTTGGCCATGTCTGATACATTGACCTTAAGCTGATAAACTTTGGTCTAGTATTTAGATTGTCCACAGATGTCTGCTTTCCTCTATTTTAAAAAGCTGAATTCCAGTTATGCCATTTACTAAAAATGTCCTTAGTTACTATATTAAACCACCCCTCCTCATTTTTCAATCGCATGATGCTTTTCTTAAAGCAATACGGGGATGTCCATCAAAAATGAATGTGTGAGTCCATGCAACTCATGTTATGACATTTTTCAAGCAAAACTGCCTTGCATATGACACATATTCTAATTAAAAAAATTTTAGAGGCAATATAAAAGTTAAACATACCATTAAAGGCCAGCATCAAATCTTATAATTATTCAGTTAATTAAGTGTTAGAAATAGATACCGTATAGAAGATAAAGGGGCTCTCTAGTGCATGATGTTTATCACTTCTCCTTCTCTCGCTTAATACATATTGTCTACTGCCCTGCATCTTAAGTAAGTTTGCTGTATTTCTTTTTGTCATCAATCCTATGAGCCTGGAAGGACATAGAACACCATAGAAGGGAGAAGATGCTGCATGAATGCTTCCCAAATCGGGAACAGGGAAATACTGAGCTACTCCACTTACTAAATCAAAATGGCTCTTGTGACACATAGGCAAGACAATTTTCCCAATGGTTAAGGCTACAATGGCAGTTAAAAAAAGACAAATGATGCTAGAAACATAACATTATAGTGTGTATATAGATGTTTTATGATAAATAAAGAAGACTCATCATTATCATTCATTATGAATTATCATGCATCCCACTTCACTTGTTATCTGATCTGGGAATATGATTATATTTATTAAAAATTGATTATTTAAATCACCTCAATTAAATGGATATTTCTTATATTACACACCTATCTAATTTCAGTTCTCATCATTGTTCATACAGATACACTTGAAATTATTAAAATAAAAGGCAAAAAATGTAGCAATACTCATTTATTTCCTATAGTTACAGGTAAACTTTTGTTGTTGTCTGCTATTGATTTATTTTTGCTCAGCAGCAATGGGGACATCCACAAGATAATCTGAAGTGTTTGCCCAAATAGATTTATGACCTCATAAATTTTTTTTATTTTACCTGAGCTATATTATGATTTGTCTCTAATTAATGTAAAAATAAGGTGACAAATTTATTTTCAGAGAATACACTAGCTGTTGTTAAATTATAAATGATACAATGCACAGTATTAATAAAGTTTAATAAAGATTCAGAGTTGAAAGTTAAAAAAATGAAAGCAATTTATCTAAACCTGAGTTTGTTTATTTGAATTCAGCGTAATTCCAGGCACTCTGGAATACAGGGCTTTGTAATACCCTTGTTGCACAACATCGGGACCAATGACTGCATTAATTTATCCTGCAAGGATTTCAATACGGGAGAAACATTTATTATTTTAGACAACTGTTAGTGTGAACAGAGATAGAACACTGATGTAATAATCTCTTATTGACTGATACCAAAAGCAGGCATTTGAATGTCGGGTTCAGCCATTTATAAAGATCAGCTTTTTAGTGATCAGAAAATATTTACTGCTTCATATTTAGCTTAGTTTTCTTTTACTTCCCTCATCTAATGTTTATACATATGAATTCCATCATACTTCTCCTACATGTTATTAATATAATGTATGGTATATAGTGTGGTGGAAATTTAGCATCTTATTAATGAAAGAAACATCCTCTAACAGGACAAATCAGTAATCAGGCAGGAGAAAAGCTGTTCATGGTATCTTTTAATTACTCCTTTGCAAAATGCCTTGAAGGGAGAAGTCTGTTACAGCATGGTCAGAATGATCAGAGGTTCATTTTATAAACTATTGAATTTACATGCAGTGTCAATAAATGCATACCTTTACTCTGGTTGGTTTGTTGGTTTACACCCAAATGACTTATGTAAAATAAAAGTCTATTATATGATATTATGGTTCTTCTTTATACCATTGAGTTGAGTCACCACCCTTGAAATTCCTATGCATACAACTGTTCGTTCTGGTTGTTTACAGGACATCTGCTGACTTCTTAGTCACCTTTCAGTACATTTTGTTGTTCACTTCACCTTTATGTAGTTTCCTCATATGCTTGCAAAGGTTTCCAACATGTATTAACCCTTTATTCTATTTCTTTAAGATGAAAGCTATGACACCCTAAAATTATTCTTCCACAGTAGCTACATCTGTCTTTGAGAGTTAATCCACTAATACTAGAACATTTTGTAGGTGGAATATACATTTTATGACGTAAAAAATGTTGGATCAAGAAACTTTGAGCCAATATGCATGGACACTGGCATGAAAAAGCAGCATGATAAAATATACAAATGGTAAATTTACAGCATAGGCCTCTCACTCTCTCATTCATCAATAGAGGGCCGCACATTATTATTGGTCAGGACTGGATCATGGTTCTCAGTACACTTGTACTTCAACTACATCAAGAATTCTTTGATCATGCATCCATCAGTCATGAAAATATTCTGGTATGACAGGGGTGGTCTCTGTGAGTCCTCACGGTCAGCATAATATATCACATCACAAGGTTGGCTGTTGTGACCAACAAAAGTGTCTTTCCGCAAAAAGAGCAAGCTGATGGTAGTATTTTCGGTTGTCTGGTTGGCAGAGATTTAAACACAAGTGAGGGTCACTCAAACTTATATAACATCGTGTAACACGAGGTTATGTCATGTGCCAAGCAGCAAATGGAGAACGTCAGTCAGTCATTGTCCAATCCATCCATCCATCCATCCATCCATTATCCAACCTGCTGAATCCTAA
Source organism: Erpetoichthys calabaricus (assembly GCF_900747795.2). Taxonomy (NCBI): domain Eukaryota; kingdom Metazoa; phylum Chordata; class Cladistia; order Polypteriformes; family Polypteridae; genus Erpetoichthys; species Erpetoichthys calabaricus. The sequence goes on along the minus strand of NC_041395.2, from coordinate 49,795,490 downwards.
CACAGGGTCACTGGGGTCTGCTGTAGCTAATCCCAGCCAACCACAGGAACAAATCCCTGGGCAGGGCACCAAGCCCACCGCAGGGCACACACACACCCAGCGCACACCACGGACAATTTAGGATCGCCAATGCACCTGATTTACATGTCTTCGGACTTTGGGAGGAAACCGGAGCACCCAGAGGAAACCCACGCAGACACAGGGAAGACCATGCAAACTCCACACAGGGAGGAAGCGAACCCAGGTCTCCTTACTGCGAGGCAGCAGCGCTACCACTGCGCCACCGTGTCGCCCCAAACAGAGAACGTTAGATTAGATAAACTTTATTAATATATGCAGAAATGTGGACCACAAAGCTATGAACCATGCTCATTGTGTGAGGGAACGGATTGGGTGAAGTACATTCGAGTAGGGGAGGCAGAAAGTCCAGCCCAGCACACCACAGCATAGAAAATTTCACTGGCCATCACAGAGTTGTAGAAGATGTGAAGGATGTCACTACCCACATTAAAGGAACACAGTCTCCTAAGAAAACAGACCCTACTCTGCCCGTCTTATATAGTTTCTCTGTGTAATGAGAGCAGTCCAGCCTGTCAACGATGTGGACATTCCAAGTACTTGTAGGAGTGGACCACTTCTACATCCACTCCCAGAATAGTGAACAGATATAGAGGCTTTTTGGTGCAGCAAAAGACAATAACTAGTTCCTTGGTTCTTCTGATGTTACATTGCAGACATCTTTGACTGGTCATCATTTTTGACTATGTCTGGATTAATGTCGGAGTCAAGCTGCCTTGACAGCCACGCCATATCTTTAACCATAAATAACTCCTCTCCCTTGGGGTTAATGACCACTGGATTCTCATGAGGAAATTAGGTGGCAATGACCCAGACTATCAGTGGCATGTTGTGGGTCATCATTGTCTCTGCTACCTAGTCACCTCTACTGCTAGATAGGGACATTTTGAACATGCAATGATAAATTAAGCAGGTCCTATTCACCTGTTTCTTGTAAGACTACCTTATGCCTCTTACAATAGGACAATGACAAACCCATACACAACTCATTTGTACAGTAGGCTTAGTTTGAAACAACATATCTTTCCAGCTCCATGTTCTCCACATTTTTTGTCAAGAAATTTGGACCACTACTTCTAAGCACATCTATATTTTGATTAAGAGTGTGTATACTATCTCAGTACAGAACAGTACAGAACACATATTTCAGAGGGTAAATGTTTTCCTCCCTTCTGAGTGTTGTTTTGTGTGAAAATTAGGCTTAAACCAAAAAAAAAGATAGAAAAACAAATAACAGGTTTCTGCAACACACTAAAGATTAATTTATTCACAACATGGGAACTGTGAAGGTGTTAAGCCTCTGATTCTCCACTCTGAAAACATTTGAGCCTAGTGTGTGTTTACTGTATACAAAAATGTGGATGATGGCACAGGTTTCATTAGACTAGAATGTTCATGTAATCACACTGGATTTTCACTGTTCTGCTTTTTTTAAGCATAATCAATGGGCAGAAAACAGAAATAGTGTGCAGTTTTTTAAATAATCTATTACTGTGTACATATATTGCAACTACTGGAAATGCATAGAAAAAGTAAGACAGCATATTTTCCTCTGTTCCATTCATTTTTAATTATAAACATTTCAACTCTTTATCTCAGTCATCAAGGAATATGCTATAATCTCCTCCTTCTTCTTCTTTTCCCACTTCTGTCTAGAGTTGATACCAGCCTTCTTCATACAGCTAAGTTCTTCGCCTCCTCTACAATCAGACCCTTCTACTGTAAGTCTTCTTTTAGTTTATCCATCCACCTCCGCTTTGACCTACCCCGCTTCCTTTTCCCCTGTAGTTCCATTTCCATCACCCTTTTTCCAACATATTCATTGTCTTCTCTTATAGTATGTCCATAACATTTCAAACTAATTTCCTGTACTTCTTTTGATATCTCCCCTACTTTTTGGTTGTGTATTTTTTTTATTCTATCCTACTTTGTCATTGCACACATCCATCTCAACATTCTCATTTTGGCCACATCCAACTTCTTCTTCTGCTTTCCCTTTACTGTCTCAGGTCCATACATTATTGCTGGTCTTACTACTGTCTTAAAATCCTTATCTTTAAACTTTGCCTTGATTCTTTGATCACACAATACTTCTGATACCTTCTTCCAGTTGTTCCATCCATACTGCACTATGGGTTTTCTCTGTATTCAATTCTCCATCTTAGGAAGATATCTTAGAAATTTAAACTCACTCCCTCTGTAGGATCATCATTAAACCTCTCATATTCTGTGTTCTTCTTATTTGTCTTCAATCCTCTATCTTCCAAAGTGCTTCTCCATTCTTCTAACTTTTTCTCCACATCCTCCTTTCTAGTGCAACAAAACACAATGTCATCAGCAGAAAGCATGCACCAGGGAGATTGCTCTTTTATCCCATGAGTCAACACATTCATAACCAGATCAAACAGGTAAGGGCTCAGAGGCCAGACTGCAGACTCTGACTTGGATCTTGTCTGGACCCCAGCACTGCTTCTAACACTTCTAACTCCTTGGTACATATCCTGGACAATCTACACATACTTATCTGGCACTCCTTTCTCTTTCATGCACCTTCAGACATTGTGACAAGGCACCCTATCATAAGCCTCTTGTTCTTAGGCAACTCATTATCCAGAAAAGTTGCATACATAACAGTATTAAGTTACTCAAACTTAAAAAGTTAAAGAGTGAACATGGGGAACTTTAATTCTCCAAATATTAACTGGAATAGCCTAAATGGTGGAGCAGAAGAACAGGAAATGCAGGACAGGTACATATCTAAATTTGGAATTAATAGGAAATTTTTTAAAATTCTGCAGTGGGTTAATTAAAGAGTAAAAAAACAAGCTGAAAAGGAAAAAAAAAACAGTTGTATAAGGCATATAAGACTAATAACTCCAAGGTGAATTGTAGGGCTTATGAGAACATGAGGGCAAACATTAAGAAGGATATTAGGGAGGCTAAAAGACAGTTGGAGTTGAATATAGCAGATAAAGCGAAAGAAGACCCTAAGTGATTCTTTCAGTATTTTAGTAGTAAAAGAGCAGTCAATGAGGAGGTGAAGAGCATCAGAAATAGTAAAGAGAAATTAAAAAATACAGACAATGAAATACTGAATGCTCTAAACTTCCATTTTTCTGAGATTTTCACAAATGAGGAAGTGGATAACCTCCTAGTGGTAAATGGGACTACTAAGGAGTTTCTGAGGGATTTAGAAATTGTAGTGGGAGAAGTACTGCTCAGATTAAATAGGCCAGATAATAGGCCAGGACCAGATAATATTTACCCTTGAGTTCTTAAGGAGGCTTGTGAGTACATGCATAAACCCTTAACACATATTTTTAGGAAGTCACTGCACACTGGGGATATTCTGAAGGACTGGAAAATGGCAAATATTATCCTGTTATATAAAAAGGGTGACCGGGCAGTGCCAAGCAACTATAGGCCAGTAAGCTTAATATGCATCACAGGAAAATTAATAGAAGGAATTATCAAGGATAAGATTGAGCAACACCTGGCAAGTACAGTTTTTTTCTGAAAAGTCAGATGGGTTCAGAAGAGGGAGGTCGTGTTTTACTAACATGCTGGAATTCTATGGGAAGGCAACAAAAGGATATGATCAAAGTGGAGCATATGATATTATTTATCTTGACTTTCAGAAAGTATTTGATAAGTTGCCACATGAGAGGTTGGGCATCAAACTAATAGAAGTGGGAGTTCATGATGGTATTTTTAGATGGGTGCAGAATTGGCCGATGTTAAGAGTGATGTTCCACAGGGGTCAGTGCTAGGGCCGGTGCTATTTTTAATATACTGTATGTAAATGATTTAGATAGGAATATAAGTAACAAGCTGGTTAAGTTTGTAGATGACACCAAGATAGGTGGTTTGGCAGATAATTTGTAATCCGTTGAATCATTACAGGACTTGGACAGCATAAAACCTTGGGCAGATTTGTGGCAGATGAATTTTAATGTCAGTAAATGTAAAGTATTATACATAGAAAGTAAAACTGTTAGGTTTGAATACACAATGGGAGGTGTGAAAATTGAGAATACACCTTATGAGAGGGATTTAGGTGTGGCAGAGGACTCTGCACTATCAAGTCCCAGACAATCTTCATTAGCCATTAAGCAGGCTAACAGAATCTTAGGTTATATGGCACAATGTGTAGAGTACAAGTCCCAGGAGGTTCTGCTCAAGCTTTATGACACACTGGTGAGGCCTCATCTTGAGTGCTGTGGGCAGTTTTGATCTCCAGGCTACAAAAAGGACATAGCAACACTAGAAACTGTCCAGAGAAGAGCGACTAGGCTGATTCCAGGGCTACAGGGGATGAATTATGAGGAAAGATTAAAAGAGTTGAGCATTTACATTTTAAGCAAAAGAAGATTAAGAGGTGACATGATTGAAGTGATTAAAATTATGAAGGGAATTAGTACAGTGGATCGAGACTATTCATCAAGAACACGGGCACACAGTTGGAAACTTGTTATAGGTAAATTTCACACAAACATTAGGAAGTTTTTCTTTACACAGAAAACCACAGACAGTTGGAATAAGCTACTAATTAGTGTGGTAGACAGTAAGGCTTAGGGACTTTCAAAACTCAACTTGATGTTTTTTTAAAAGAAATAGGTGGATAGGTTGTTGGGCCAAATGGCCTGTTCTCATCTAGAATGTTCTAATGTTCTAATTCTGTCCACTGACCTGGTCTCCCTTTTCATATTCACCACACATGAAAATATAAACTAGAAGTAGAAGCACCAGGTGATAAAAACACTAACCAAAACACAAGCAGGGGTTGAAGCCAGAAAGACAAAACCATCATGCATAAGAGTCTTATCCAAAAATCAAAGTCACAAGAAGCTAGGTATAATTCAGGAAAAAAATCTAAATGAATTGCTTGTTATAGTTTTAGGTTTGAGAAACCATAAACTTAGACTGTTATGAATGGGTTTATTATTTAGTTTATTAATGTGTTTCTTCATCAATTTGCAATTTCTTACACTTGTTTTGGGAGTTTCTTTATCCTTATGACATGAACATCTTATTAGTTTTTTTTATTAAAAGCTTATTTTTCTTTTAGTACAATATTTTGCACCACTTCAGCTGTAATCTTGTTTAATTATAATCAATGCCATGTTTTGTCTCCCATTGTTAAGACAGCTCCCGCATTATTAGGAGTATGTCCTCAGAGGTCATGACCCACCAGTAATGATTCCAAAACCATTTTTGACATTCAATTCTGTTCTTTTTTTAAAAGTTTTATTTTGGTTTTGACTCTTACAGGAAATTTCAATTTTGATTTTTACTTTGCTTTGTTACTGTGTGGTAGGTCTATCAGTTTCAATCTTATTTTTGTCTTTGACTGTGCCTTTTTTCCCAGCCTTCTTAAAAAACCCTACTGACAGTACACTATCAGAACATAGACAAAAGAATACCCTCAATGCCAGCTTGCGTCAAGGGCGTCATTTGGTGCAACTTCCAGAACCATGACCTTGATGATCATAGTTAAGAACATTAAAAACAGTGAGGTTTACTAAAAGACAAGGTGGTGTAAATGTAAATTCAAAATAAACACTGAGAGGATCAAAGAACAAAAAACAAGTTAAAAAAAAACAAAAGTGAAACTGAATTCTGTGTGGCTTAAAACCTCAAATAATAAAGTAAGAGATTCAAGGACAAAATTTACACCAAGTTAAAATCAACAACGTTTCTGACATTCCCAGCAATCAGTTGGCAATACATGTATTTATAGCTCCGGCACATTATCTGGTAGCTCCTCATGTGCACCAGGGAGAGTGAACAATATAGTGCTGGGACCATGAAAGAACACAGTGGAATCTCCACAGGACTTTATGAAATTATTAGATAGATAGATAGATAGATAGATAGATAGATAGATAGATAGATAGATAGATAGATAGATAGATAGATAGATAGATAGATAGATAGATAGATAGATAGATAGATAGATAGAACTTTATAACTTTATTTGTCCCCAGGAAGCTCTTTAAATAAATAAATACATAAACTGAAAATAAACAGATACATACATACATATATATACATATATATACATATATATACATATATATATATATATATATATATATATATATATATATATATATATATATTGTGAACAATCAGCCCCCTACACACACAGGCACAGAGACACAAATGCAAAATGCACCCTTTTTAATTTCCTCTTTTCAGCACATAGTGCACAAATCACCAACAATTACCACTACGGCTCAGTCTCTTTTTCTTCTTCTCTTTCTCTCTGTTTTCTTTACCGCCTTTACTCCTTCACGCAAGCTCTGTCCACCACCTCCTGACTCCGGCTCCCGGAATGGAGTGAGGCGGCCTCTTGGTGCACTCTGATCTTCTTCTTCCCAAGTGTAGCAGAAGTGCTGTAAGGATCCCCTGAAGTACTCCATATGTTCCCAGATCCTCTTCCAGCAGCACTTCCGGGTGTGGCGAAAGTGCTGCAGTCCATGGCTCCGGGACTGTCCAGGTGCACCCTGGCGGTGACCACCTGCCCCAACAGGGTTGAGCCTCCCAGCTCCAAGCCCGTGTCCCTGATGCAATCCAGGGAGGCTGCCCTCTCGTGTCCTAGGGGAGGTATTGTTGTTGATATGTCCCCTCCCCTGGTGCTTCCATCATCAAGGCTTTCTGTCTGGGCAAGGGTCCCAGCTGTCCGCCACAATATAAAAATATATATTGTAACAGATTGAGGCGTGGTCCACCTCTTGAACCCTCAGGTACCACTCTGAACACCAGATGAAAGTATAATGCTTCTTTATTTTATAATTATACTGTGCACAAAGCACCCTCCACTCCACACTCATAAACACAACAATTCTCTCTATAATAAACCAATCCTCCTCACCCAGACACTTCGTCACCCTACATCCCAGCTCAGCTCAGTGTCTGGGCTTTCCCACACTCCTTTTATATCCCCTGACCGGAAGTGGCTCCTGGCCAAACCCACAAGTCCTTATTCCCTCCGGGTCAGGGTAAACAGTCCTTTCTTCAGCCCGGGAGCACGTCGTTCCTTCCTGTCACATGATGATGACGCACTCCCGGGTTATAGGGCACATAAGAGCCCACTAGCCCCCTTACAGCGACTCCCGGTGGCCCCCAAGGTATCCAGCAGGGCTGTGTATACAAACTACAAAGTCCATGAGGCCCTGCTGGGGCTCGGGGCACCATCATGCTGTCCGGAGGGCTCCTCCTAGCGGCCTAGGGGTGGCGACCGGAGTCTGTAGCCAGTCGTCCATCACAATTCCCCCCCCTTAGCGACGAGAACTGGGGCGGAGCGTCGATCCACGCGAGGGACGTCCTCCTCCAGGAGGACGCGTTATCCGGACCTTGGCTATGTTGTCGAGATCCCCCAGGCCGCTTTGCTGCTTTCCGCCCGTTTCTTTACTTTGTCAGGAGACCCGCGTTTTATTTCGGGGATCTCCTGCTTTCTCTGGGGCTTGTGCTCAGCTTGAGGCTCCCTATGGAGAAGAGAGAGCCTCTTTGCTGTTTGCACGCCCGTTGTTCTGTGTTGTTTCGGAGGCAGCGTCATTAGTACCGCATCGCTCTGGGTAACAGCACTGTTTAGCTGTACCGGGGAGATCGGCACTTCCCCCGCCCCTCCGGTAACCAACGACAACGCCCTTATTACACCGGTCGGGGTCTGGAGTGGCGACTCGCTCCGGAAGGCCACGTCACATGCATGCCTCGGCTCGATCGCTTCCTCCCCCGCCTAGTCAGTCATTGTGCCACACTCAACTGTCGGGTTCACAGTGCTTTGACACCCGCTACTTTTTAATTGCGGTGCCAGATCGCACTGTGTCCCCTTATGATATACGGTACAGAGGGCACCTACCTGCACCACCGCATTAATCGAGGTCGGGGTTTCTTGGCCTAATCGCCGCAGATAATCCATTAGTCCCTTTAGTGGCGCTTCGGCTGTAGCTCCCAGCTCCTCCACACGCTCCTTCAAGTCCTTTAGTCCCTGGAAGAACATGTATAGGGGCTCGAGATATTTCTCGAGCTCCCGTAAGTTTATAAAATTAGTTATTTCGTCCGGAGTCAAGGTTACTTCCTTGTTTTCCCCACCCTCCGGCCGGGAGCCAATGAGCACATCCGTCCCTGGCACGTGTTCGGCTGGGTCGCGCAAAGGCTTCTGGGATTTGGAGTCCTTAGAGGAATGGGTAGCCTCCCGCGGCTGGCTGTGGTCTGCCTCTTTAACTTTGTTGGCAGACCGTTCAGTCACTTCCCGCCCCTCTTTACCTTTGTGTACTTTTGGCGCTGCTTCGCTCGCCGCACCCTCCCCTTTCAGGGAGCTCAGACTCGTTGGGGAATTACTGACCTTCCCGAAGGAGCCACACTGACCGTCTTCCCGGTCACCAATGCACATGGTAACGTATTCGTTGTCAGCGTATGGGCTTCCCCTCTGCAGACTCCTAGACCAGCTCGCCTTCTTCATCTCGCAGCCATTTTGCCTAGGTGTGAGGCGGGTGTGCTCTCTGTCCGCTTCGTGCAGACAGGCCTCTGCAAAACAAGAACAACAAGTTCCCGGCGGTTCGAGTGCTTTCCCAGCACTTACCTTGGAACGTAGACAATCTTGTTCCAACTCCCTGTAGTAATCTTCGGGAGTCGCGATTCTACATTCCGGCTGCCGCCCCGCTCGGGTTTGCTCGGCTTTGTACTGCGCCCGGTCTTCCTCACCGCCTGTCAGGTAAGCCCACAGCGTTTCCAGCCCATCTGGGACCGAAGTCTTCTGGGTAGATCCCGTCTTCTTCCCAGATTTCTTCCCCATTGTTGTTTGCTGTATTTTTCGGCTCACTTTAGCAGCGCTCTTTGTCGCGGGTGGGGTTTTCACCTTCGCGGTTTCAAGAGGGACCTTCGTAGGGTTCTCTGCTACTACAAATGTTATTATAAATGCAGATCCTCTGCCAACAGACGGCCAGAGTATCCTGCCGATTACGCCAGTGTAACAGATTGAGGCATGGTCCACCGCTTGAACCCTCAGGTACCACTCTGAACACCAGATGAAAGTATAATACTCCACACTTACAGCGACTCCCGATGGCCCCCAAGGTATCCAGCAGGGCTGTGTATACAAACTACAAAGTCCATGAGGCCCTGCTAGAGCTCGGGGCACCATCATGCTGTCCGGAGGGCTCCTCCTAGCGGCCTGGGGGTGGCAACCAGAGTCTGTAGCCGGTCGTCCATCACAATATATATACACATACACACTATGGTCTAAACACACCAGAATGACTAAAAGGGAAATCCATCTAAAACAAAAGAAATCATCTGACTTGGATGTCCCAGTCACAACGAGGCATTGATATAATTGGTATTGCTGGTATAAAGGGGTCCCAGTAGGTGTTTCCTGACACACTTTTGCTGAATAATATGTTGGCTGAAACTCCTCAGTGTTAGTGTGTCAAAGAGATGATGTGCAGCATTGTTCATAACGGTGCACAGTTTTGTTTTAATTCTGTCCTTTATTGCTATCTTCGGGGGGTCCAGAGTGCGTCCCATAACCAAGCCTGCCTTTTCAATAAGCTTGTTGATCAGTTAGCTTCTCTTGAAGTACTTGAAGGAGCACACCACTTCTATATCTACTCCTTGAATAGGGACCGGACATAGAGGAAGGATCTTTGGTGCAGTGAAAGTCAATACCCAGTTCCTTGGTTTCTGGTGTATGCTCATACCATAGTAGTTGTGTATATCCATCTGTCTATCTATGTATCTATTTATTTAAAGAGCTTCTTTAACTATTATCTAACAAAGTATTGGGGCTGGAATTCCACTACAAGTTAATATACATGCTGTAAATTCAAAACGTCTTGAGTTTGAAGTCCCAAAATATTCAGGGTATTCTAAGGGCAAATCTGAGACTAACCTGCCATTAGGTGAGCATAGTGTAAAAAGTGGACACCTAATTTAGTATTTCTAGCTTCTTTTAGGTCTCTGGTGTAAATGTTACCCAGTTCTAACAAATCCTTTTTATCCTTTTGATTCATATAAGCCCCTTTCCTCTATAATTCAAATATTTCCATGTTATTGAACTCTCTATAAGTCAATATTTCAAAAATATACTAACATATTAGGTATTTTTTATCTCTATACTTATTTTTCTCTGCTGTTCTTATTTCATTTCAACTCTGCTTCAATGATTCTCTCATTGCAGAATTACTGAAACAACCTTTTATGTCTGGCTTTTACCTTATTACCTACAGTGTATTCTTCTCTAGCTACAGGTTCACATTTCTAATTTCCACATTACTTGTTGCTCTTATGTGTTCATAAGGTCGTAGCCCTGTTACTTTTTCAGAGGTGTTATAGATCGGTCTTTCTTTCTTTGCAGAGGCCTAGTTGTTATAACACTTTTTCTAATTTTCAGCACAAAATTGTACTGCAATGTGTAAAATATCGCTGTCCATTGGCCTTGATGCAACTCAAATGTTCATACATCTAGAATATTTTTTCAGTTCATCTTTTTAAGTCTTGAACACATCTGTGAAAAATGTACACACACAATTAAAGCAAACCAGAATCCAACACAGATCCCTGAAGCAGTATGGTAGCAGTTTCTAACCACGGCAACACCAAGTCATACCAGTCTCAAATATGACAGTACAACATTCATTCATTTTTCAAAATGCGTACCCAACTTAGGGCTGCAAGGAACAAAACCACATAACACATTTTAACATTGCTAAATCAATTCACAGTCATTAAAGGTTGAAGCTTCCCGTGATGGCATTGGCTGCAAGGCACAAACAAGACACCAGTCTATTGAAAGGTCCACTCACATCCAAGCCACTGAGCCACGACATTTTGTCATTCTCATCCTGGTATCACTGATGACTTGTCTGTTAACAGAGTGTAACTTCTTATGATAAAGAAAAGCAACATCATTCTTGCTAGATGCCCTTCATGTGATGTGATTGGTGTTAACTACATTAGGAAAACCAGATGCTTCTGCAAATTGCCTTTTGATGTTGGAACCTTTTTTATATTGGCTTGTGTATGTACAGCCACACCATACGAAAACTGGATGGAATACCTCATTGGTCAGTTATTATCATTTCTAGCCAACCCGCGGCGTACCATACGCCGCATAATCAGGCCGCTTTTTTAATGATTTTTAGCACAGGGAAAAAATTAACATTTGAAAAATCCAGAGGAGAGGGGAAGGACGCCCATTACGCCCCATCCGTCATGCTAGTCTGCTGATTTCTCGTTCAGTAACCTGTGAGTAGTGATGGGCGGAGTGAAGCCTCACGAAGCATCAACACGTTTGAAGCAATTGTGTCAGAAATCGTATTGAAGCATCGAAGCATTTGACACTCACCTCTCTCATGACACCTCCTGGCCATTTTCATTAACGTTACAGAAACTTATGATACACTTCAATGACGTCTGTTAAAAGTCGTATAGGTTTTATTTTTTCGTAGCTACAGACTGACAACGAAGAGAAGGGTTCGTCAGCAGCTTGTAGTGTGTGATGCCTAAAAAATATAAATATAACTAACACCGACAGGCAGAATGCACTATACGATAGCAAGAGTTAAACAAAATAAGACGCCTCACCTCATGCATTCCCGGCTCTTTCAATTAGTATTTACTTTTGCACTGTATCATTATAATCGCTCCTGTTATTAGTATAATTAACCCTGATCTTTTCTTGAGATCACATTTAATAGCCTTAAATGTTTTCTTTGGTCTGTCTTAATTAAAACGGAGTAGACAGAAAATAAAGGTTTATCCCTGTACTTTGCCATGATATAGGTAAGCACATTTGAGAAAGAAAATGTGAAATCCTTAAATCACAGATGTTATTATTTGATCAAGTATTAAAATCTGCAGTGCTTCGAAAGCTCGACACAGTGTCGAAACCTTAGTATCGAGTGGCCCATCACTACCTATGAGTCACGTAGAGTTTTCATTGTTGTTTGCGGTTCTGGCCGCTTTTCGCGTACTGAGTTGTTCCGGAGTCACAGTTGAGAAACAGTTTTTTAATGTCTTTTAAGCACAGGGAAAAAAATGAACATGTGGCCCGGTGCATTCGTTAACTGCCTTGTGGCGCTGTAGTAGTATGGCTGCTTTGCAGTAAGGAGACAGTGGAAGATTGTGGGTTCGCTTCCCGGTTCCTCCCTGTGTGGATAGCAAATTATCCGCGACAAACAAACTGTTTTACACGCTGCAAACCAATCCGCGCCGCTTTTTCAATGTTTTTTAAGCAGAGGGAAAAAAATGAACATTTGCAAAATCTGTAACACTGCTTTCAGTAAGTACAGTGCACACGCGTTTAATTTGCCAGCCGTCTTTTCTGGTTTGGGACGCTTTTGCAGTGTTACCTCTTGTGTATATTATATCTTGAAATCCTTCGAGTTGCTAATTAACTAACTAACACCCACCCACTCAGCTTGTGTGAAAAAAATGTGCCTGTTCTTTCATCATTTTGTTGCAGCCTATCAAAGACTTGCTGATAATGTTTTGTAGACTCAATATATATTGCCTTTTCACTCAGCGCGAGGGCGCGCATTCATCTCAGATTATTACATCCTGCTAGACTAATCTGCTACACGGCTGCGTTTGAAAAACCGACTTATCCCGGATGAGTTTCACCGGCATTAATGATTAGGAATCTGGTTGGAACAAAACCCTGCAGCCACAGGGGTTCACCAGGACCGAGTTTGGCAAACACTGCTGAACAGAGACGAAACCGACTCACGTGAGGAGAGGGGGCGGGCAAAGTGGTTGCAGCTATTGATTATTCAGTGTTGTTTGCCTGGGTGTCTGATCTGCTCAACAGGATCATAAATAAAAGGAAAACAATGTGAAGGCAATGTCACAGGTGATCCTGTGGTATAGCGGGTCCACAGCTCCCCTTCAAAAGCCCATTTTTAAATAATCATCGCACTCACAGTGTAGCGAGGGGCGTGTAAGTGTGGCTGAAATGGTTTCAGGGTAGACTCGTGCTTCGGGCATTTCTCCCCTGTGCAGTGTGTGAGCGAGTGAGGAGAGAGAGAGAAAGCCGGTACGTTAGAGTGAGCGAGAGCAGGCTTGAAGGCAATGTGTTCCTGTGGTATAGCCGGTCCATAGCTCCCCTTCAAAAGGCCATTTTTAATCAGGCGACTGACAGTACTGGAGTCAGGCACAGAGAAGGTCAGCTGCAGAGAGAGAGCGTCTCGACTGTTGCAGAGCCTGAAGCAGGTGAGACGCTAATGAAAAAGAGGCACAGGGCTTATTGGTTTTTAAAGACTGCTTCCTTCATTGTGTTTTAACTTCAGTTTTAAAGGATTGCGCGGCTCTCTCTTGCGCTGCCTGTGTGTGCCTCTGTCTCTCTGTGGCGCTGCCTCTGTGTGTGTGCGTGGCTCTCTCTCTCGCGCTGCATATGTGTGCCTCTGTCTCTCTCTGGCGTTGCCTCTGTGTGTGTGTGTGTGTGTGTGTGTGGTTCTGTCTCTCTGGCGCTGCCTCTGTGTGCGCCTCTGTCTCTTTGGCGCTGCCAGTGTGTGCGTGGCTCTCTCTCTCGCGCTGCCTGTGTGTGCCTCTGTCTCTCTCTGGCGCTGCCTCTGTGTGAACCAAAGTTCCACTGAGGTTGACTAATGAAAAGTCAACGTGGCTCAGAGCTGCAAGTGGACTGTGGCACAGACAAACAGAAATGACGGCATGTTTTCCGAGGCGTCGCGTCCGAGTTGGTGGGCGTGGCTCTGTGATTTTTTCGTCGTATCCAATGGTCTAAGAGTTGGCGGGCGTGGCTCCTTCCTGCTTGCGCCATTGGCGTCTTACTTGTCGGCGGTTTAGTGAATCCACGCCCCTTCCGGTGTGCTTTCCATGGGTGGCTACTTGTCTCCTGGCTTAGTGAATTATATATATAGATTTTTATTGTTTTGTCACAGTTTTTTTTATGGATGTCTGCACTGCTGTGTTGAGTCAACAACATTATAATGCATTGTCAGTTGCTGTGTAAGTGGGCCTCCAGAAATACTGTAGTTAATGTAATCGACACAGCAATATAAAATGCAGCATTACACAAGTCATAATTCAAGATACTCAAATTAAAAATAATCTGACTTTTAATTCTGAATTTCTGCTTCTTAATTTTTGTCAGTACAATTTCTTGGTTAAAGGTTTGGCTTAGTTGAAAGATAGGAATGTTTTTCTGGTTTTTGATTCTCTGCTCATCTTAACATTTCTTCTCCCAAATATATCTTTAAATATTGATAGCCTTTCCTGTATGGCTTAACAAGTGTGTGTGTGTGTGTGTGTGTGTTTATGTGTGTGTGAGCTGCACTGTGAAAAAGAGCTGCCAAAGTTATTGGATACTAGCACTGAGGGAATACTAATCCCCGCACCTACTGTAAATGGAGATGAACATGCAACAGAATGATGAACGATTACAAAATTGAAGGAACAGTTGCTCCCAAAGACAAAGAGAATGTAAACTTGCAGAGACTTCAGCCCAACTGATAAATACACTCTTCAGCGACCGTAACACAGTGTTGGCAAAAGCTCACTGTTCTCTTCATCCAGAGGCTGAGCCCTTCTAGAGTACACAAGCATTGTGGACTTCATCATTGTGACTATTGTTGAATTAGCGTTTGTTTATTTGCACCTGAATTGACCAAGAAAACAAGAGGGAAAGCAGTACCCATGACAAGTGGTTTGATGACATTAAAATGTTCCTTAACATTTGTGGCCTCTACCATGACCTGTGAAAGTTCATTTTCCACACTAAGGAGGTTTTTTTTTCACAGAACACATGGATTCCATGTTACATACATCTTAAAGACATTGCTGGAAGCTTGCTAAACATAATCTGAAAGCCTACTTAAAGGTTTTTCTCAATATATTTCTCCTTGCTGGCGTTTCTTCTTGTAAAATATGACTTCCACTAACTCTTACTCTGCCTCCAGTCCATTTAATGGCCTTTGCTCTGGGCAGCTCTTAGACATCCTGAATCCTCTCATCACTATACCGTACATATACAGGTATTTACAACATTGCGGCATTTCATTCCTGATCTCCATTAAACCAGACCACAGTTATAAATGATCTAATTGATTCAATTCCATTGATTACTGCATTATTTGTTTAGGAGCTCTAATGGATATTGAATCTTGATCTGTGTACCTTTAGTAGCATTAATTACAATTTTTTTTTTCTTATCTAAAGAAACAGTTCCTCTGAAACAGTAGCGTGTAGGTTATTCTGATAATGGTCTGGTCAATTAGCAATTGAATAAAAAAGTACAATAAAAGGGAATAACATTTTTATAGTTTTAACCTTCACAGAACACTTAAAATATAAAAGTTATGCAGTATATCATTATTTACTGCTTTCAAATGTATACCTTCTGAATGGAGGGAACGTTACATTCTCTTCTCATGCATAAACCTAAATATACTTTTAGACTGAACACAAATGTCCTCCTCATAAATCTGAGAATTTTGGAAGGCGTATTGTCTGGTAATTGATGCTCAGCATAATGAGATACTGCAACAGAAATGCTGATCTTACTGACATGGAAACATGTGTTCATTTTTTAATTGTCTTAATTAATATTGTTATTTAAAACTGGAAAAAACAAGAATTAATTGATCAGATTTAGAATGTTTATCCCTAATTAC